>NC_092437.1:16134109-16294115 GCF_036169615.1 Heliangelus exortis | reverse complement strand
TCAGTCTCAGTCGTTCGGATTTTGGGGCCCCTTTGAGCAATATTGGAGAATGGCTGCCGAGGGCCGGTAGATTCGAGGTTTGTGGTCAAAGGCAAAGCCGTAGGCCGATCGTTGGTGTGCTGCGGGTGGGGTACCATGTGAGGGTTAGGGCCAGCCAAAGTTTTCAGTGGTCACTCTTTGCATGTGTTTTGCAGTCTCAGTCGTTCGGATTTTGGGGCCCCACAGAGCAATATTTGAGAATGGCTGCCGAGGGCCGGTAGATTCGAGGTTTGTGGTCAAGGCAAAGCCGTAGGCCGATCGTTGGTGGTGCTGTGGGTGGGGTACCATGTGAGGGGTTAGGGCCAGCCAAGTTTTCAGTGGTCACTCTTTGCATGTGTTTTGCAGTCTCAGTCGTTCTGGATTTTGGGGCCCTTTGAGCAATATTGGAGAATGGCTGCCGAGGGGCCGGTTAGATTCGAGGTTTGTGGTCAAAGGCAAAGCCGTAGGCCGATTGTTGGTGGTGCTGTGGGTGGGGTACCATGTGAGGGTTAGGGCCAGCCAAAGTTTTCAGTGGTCACTCTTTGCATGTGTTTTGCAGTCTCAGTCGTTCGGATTTGGGGCCCCACAGAGCAATATTGGAGAATGGCTGCCGAGGGCCGGTAGATTCGAGGTTTGTGGTCAAAGGCAAAGCCGTAGGCCGATCGTTGGTGGTGCTGTGGGTGGGGTACCATGTGAGGGTTAGGGCAGCCAAAGTTTTCAGTGGTCACTCTTTGCATGTGTTTTGCAGTCTCAGTCATTCGGATTTTGGGGCCCTTTGAGCAATATTGGAGAATGGGCTGCCGAGGGGCCGGTAGATTCGAGGTTTGTGGTCAAAGGCAAAGCCGTAGGCCGATCGTTGGTGGTGCTGTGGGTGGGGTACCATGTGAGGGGTTAGGGCCAGCCAAAGTTTTCAGTGGTCCTCTTTTGCATCGTGTTTTGCAGTCTCAGTCGTTCGGATTTTGGGGCCCACAGAGCAATATTGGAGAATGGCTGCCGAGGGCCGGTAGATTCGAGGTTGTGGTCAAAGGGCAAAGCCGTAGGCCGATCGTTGGTGGTGCTGTGGGTGGGGGTACCATGTGAGGGTTAGGGCCAGCCAAAGTTTTCAGTGGTCACTCTTTGCATGTGTTTTGCAGTCTCAGTCGTTCGGATTTTGGGGCCCCACAGAGCAATATTGGAGAATGGCTGCCGAGGGCCGGTAGATTCGAGGTTTGTGGTCAAAGGCAAAGCCGTAGGCCGATCGTTGGTGTGCTGCGGGTGGGGTACCATGTGAGGGTTAGGGCCAGCCAAAGTTTTCAGTGGTCACTCTTTGCATGTGTTTTGCAGTCTCAGTCGTTCGGATTTTGGGGCCCCACAGAGCAATATTGGAGAATGGCTGCCGAGGGCCGGTAGATTCGAGGTTTGTGGTCAAAGGCAAAGCCGTAGGCCGATCGTTGGTGGTGCTGTGGGTGGGGTACCATGTGAGGGTTAGGGCCAGCCAAAGTTTTCAGTGGTCACTCTTTGCATGTGTTTTGCAGTCTCAGTCGTTTGGATTTTGGGGCCCCACAGAGCAATATTGGAGAATGGCTGCCGAGGGCCGGTAGATTCGAGGTTTGTGGTCAAAGGCAAAGCCGTAGGCCGATCGTTGGTGGTGCTGTGGGTGGGGTACCATGTGAGGGTTAGGGCCAGCCAAAGTTTTCAGTGGTCACTCTTTGCATGTGTTTTGCAGTCTCAGTCGTTTGGATTTTGGGGCCCCACAGAGCAATATTGGAGAATGGCTGCCGAGGGCCGGTAGATTCGAGGTTTGTGGTCAAAGGCAAAGCCGTAGGCCGATGGTTGGTGGTGCTGTGGGTGGGGTACCATGTGAGGGTTAGGGCCAGCCAAAGTTTTCAGTGGTCACTCTTTGCATGTGTTTTGCAGTCTCAGTCGTTTGGATTTTGGGGCCCACAGAGCAATATTGGAGAATGGCTGCCGAGGGCCGGTAGATTCGAGGTTTGTGGTCAAAGGCAAAGCCGTAGGCCGATCGTTGGTGGTGCTGTGGGTGGGGTACCATGTGAGGGTTAGGGCCAGCCAAAGTTTTCAGTGGTCACTCTTTGCGTGTGTTTTGCAGTCTCAGTCGTTCGGATTTTGGGGCCCCACAGAGCAATATTGGAGAATGGCTGCCGAGGGCCGGTAGATTCAAGGTTTGTGGTCAAAGGCAAAGCCGTAGGCCGATCGTTGGTGGTGCTGTGGGTGGGGTACCATGTGAGGGTTAGGGCCAGCCAAAGTTTTCAGTGGTCACTCTTTGCGTGTGTTTTGCAGTCTCAGTCCTTCGGATTTTGGGGCCCCACAGAGCAATATTGGAGAATGGCTGCCGAGGGCCGGTAGATTCGAGGTTTGTGGTCAAGGCAAAGCCGTAGGCCGATCGTTGGTGGTGCTGTGGGTGGGGGTACCATGTGAGGGTTAGGGCCAGCCAAAGTTTTCAGTGGTCACTCTTTGCATGTGTTTTGCAGTCTCAGTCGTTCGGATTTTGGGGCCCTTTGAGCAATATTGGAGAATGGCTGCCGAGGGCCGGTAGATTCGAGGTTTGTGGTCAAAGGCAAAGCCGTAGGCCGATCGTTGGTGGTGCTGTGGGTGGGGTACCATGTGAGGGTTAGGGCCAGCCAAAGTTTTCAGTGGTCACTCTTTGCATGTGTTTTGCAGTCTCAGTCGTTCGGATTTTGGGGCCCCTTTGAGCAATATTGGAGAATGGCTGCCGAGGGCCGGTAGATTCGAGGTTTGTGGTCAAAGGCAAAGCCGTAGGCCGATCGTTGGTGGTGCTGTGGGTGGGGTACCATGTGAGGGTTAGGGCCAGCCAAAGTTTTCAGTGGTCACTCTTTGCATGTGTTTTGCAGTCTCAGTCGTTCGGATTTTGGGGCCCCACAGAGCAATATTGGAGAATGGCTGCCGAGGGCCGGTAGATTCGAGGTTTGTGGTCAAAGGCAAAGCCGTAGGCCGATCGTTGGTGGTGCTGTGGGTGGGGTACCATGTGAGGGTTAGGGCCAGCCAAAGTTTTCAGTGGTCACTCTTTGCATGTGTTTTGCAGTCTCAGTCGTTCGGATTTTGGGGCCCCACAGAGCAATATTGGAGAATGGCTGCCGAGGGCCGGTAGATTCGAGGTTTGTGGTCAAAGGCAAAGCCGTAGGCCGATCGTTGGTGGTGCTGTGGGTGGGGTACCATGTGAGGGTTAGGGCCAGCCAAAGTTTTCAGTGGTCACTCTTTGCGTGTGTTTTGCAGTCTCAGTCGTTCGGATTTTGGGGCCCCACAGAGCAATATTGGAGAATGGCTGCCGAGGGCCGGTAGATTCGAGGTTTGTGGTCAAAGGCAAAGCCGTAGGCCGATCGTTGGTGGTGCTGTGGGTGGGGTACCATGTGAGGGTTAGGGCCAGCCAAAGTTTTCAGTGGTCACTCTTTGCATGTGTTTTGCAGTCTCAGTCGTTCGGATTTTGGGGCCCCACAGAGCAATATTGGAGAATGGCTGCCGAGGGCCGGTAGATTCGAGGTTTGTGGTCAAAGGCAAAGCCGTAGGCCGATCGTTGGTGGTGCTGTGGGTGGGGGTACCATGTGAGGGTTAGGGCCAGCCAAAGTTTTCAGTGGTCACTCTTTGCATGTGTTTTGCAGTCTCAGTCGTTCGGATTTTGGGGCCCCACAGAGCAATATTGGAGAATGGCTGCCGAGGGCCGGTAGATTCGAGGTTTGTGGTCAAAGGCAAAGCCGTAGGCCGATCGTTGGTGGTGCTGTGGGTGGGGTACCATGTGAGGGTTAGGGCCAGCCAAAGTTTTCAGTGGTCACTCTTTGCATGTGTTTTGCAGTCTCAGTCGTTCGGATTTTGGGGCCCCACAGAGCAATATTGGAGAATGGCTGCCGAGGGCCGGTAGATTCGAGGTTTGTGGTCAAAGGCAAAGCCGTAGGCCGATCGTTGGTGGTGCTGTGGGTGGGGTACCATGTGAGGGTTAGGGCCAGCCAAAGTTTTCAGTGGTCACTCTTTGCATGTGTTTTGCAGTCTCAGTCGTTCGGATTTTGGGGCCCCACTGAGCAATATTGGAGAATGGCTGCCGAGGGCCGGTAGATTCGAGGTTTGTGGTCAAAGGCAAAGCCGTAGGCCGATCGGTTGGTGGTGCTGTGGGTGGGGTACCATGTGAGGGTTAGGGCCAGCCAAAGTTTTCAGTGGTCACTCTTTGCATGTGTTTTGCAGTCTCAGTCGTTCGGATTTTGGGGCCCCACTGAGCAATATTGGAGAATGGCTGCCGAGGGCCGGTAGATTCGAGGTTTGTGGTCAAAGGCAAAGCCGTAGGCCGATCGTTGGTGGTGCTGTGGGTGGGGGTACCATGTGAGGGTTAGGGCCAGCCAAAGTTTTCAGTGGTCACTCTTTGCATGTGTTTTGCAGTCTCAGTCGTTCGGATTTTGGGCCCCACAGAGCAATATTGGAGAATGGCTGCCGAGGGCCGGTAGATTCGAGGTTTGTGGTCAAAGGCAAAGCCGTAGGCCGATCGTTGGTGGTGCTGTGGGTGGGGTACCATGTGAGGGTTAGGGCCAGCCAAAGTTTTCAGTGGTCACTCTTTGCATGTGTTTTGCAGTCTCAGTCGTTCGGATTTTGGGGCCCCACAGAGCAATATTGGAGAATGGCTGCCGAGGGCCGGTAGATTCGAGGTTTGTGGTCAAAGGCAAAGCCGTAGGCCGATCGTTGGTGGTGCTGTGGGTGGGGTACCATGTGAGGGTTAGGGCCAGCCAAAGTTTTCAGTGGTCACTCTTTGCGTGTGTTTTGCAGTCTCAGTCGTTCGGATTTTGGGGCCCCACAGAGCAATATTGGAGAATGGCTGCCGAGGGCCGGTAGATTCGAGGTTTGTGGTCAAAGGCAAAGCCGTAGGCCGATCGTTGGTGGTGCTGTGGGTGGGGTACCATGTGAGGGTTAGGGCCAGCCAAAGTTTTCAGTGGTCACTCTTTGCATGTGTTTTGCAGTCTCAGTCGTTCGGATTTTGGGGCCCCACAGAGCAATATTGGAGAATGGCTGCCGAGGGCCGGTAGATTCGAGGTTTGTGGTCAAAGGCAAAGCCGTAGGCCGATCGTTGGTGGTGCTGTGGGTGGGGTACCATGTGAGGGTTAGGGCCAGCCAAAGTTTTCAGTGGTCACTCTTTGCGTGTGTTTTGCAGTCTCAGTCGTTCGGATTTTGGGGCCCCACTGAGCAATATTGGAGAATGGCTGCCGAGGGCCTGTAGATTCGAGGTTTGTGGTCAAAGGCAAAGCCGTAGGCCGATCGTTGGTGGTGCTGTGGGTGGGGTACCATGTGAGGGTTAGGGCCAGCCAAAGTTTGCAGTGGTCACTCTTTGCATGTGTTTTGCAGTCTCAGTCGTTCGGATTTTGGGGCCCTTTGAGCAATATTGGAGAATGGCTGCCGAGGGCCGGTAGATTCGAGGTTTGTGGTCAAAGGCAAAGCCGTAGGCCGATCGTTGGTGGTGCTGTGGGTGGGGTACCATGTGAGGGTTAGGGCCAGCCAAAGTTTTCAGTGGTCACTCTTTGCATGTGTTTTGCAGTCTCAGTCGTTCGGATTTTGGGGGCCCCACAGAGCAATATTGGAGAATGGCTGCCGAGGGCCGGTAGATTCGAGGTTTGTGGTCAAAGGCAAAGCCGTAGGCCGATCGTTGGTGGTGCTGTGGGTGGGGTACCATGTGAGGGTTAGGGCCAGCCAAAGTTTTCAGTGGTCACTCTTTGCATGTGTTTTGCAGTCTCAGTCAGTTCGGATTTTGGGGCCCCACTGAGCAATATTGGAGAATGGCTGCCGAGGGCCGGTAGATTCGAGGTTTGTGGTCAAAGGCAAAGCCGTAGGCCGATCGTTGGTGGTGCTGTGGGTGGGGTACCATGTGAGGGTTAGGGCCAGCCAAAGTTTTCAGTGGTCACTCTTTGCATGTGTTTTGCAGTCTCAGTCGTTCGGATTTTGGGGCCCCACAGAGCAATATTGGAGAATGGCTGCCGAGGGCCGGTAGATTCGAGTTTGTGGTCAAAGGCAAAGCCGTAGGCCGATCGTTGGTGGTGCTGTGGGTGGGGTACCATGTGAGGGGTTAGGGCCAGCCAAAGTTTTCAGTGGTCACTCTTTGCATGTGTTTTGCAGTCTCAGTCGTTCGGATTTTGGGGCCCCACAGAGCAATATTGGAGAATGGCTGCCGAGGGCCGGTAGATTCGAGGTTTGTGGTCAAAGGCAAAGCCGTAGGCCGATCGTTGGTGGTGCTGTGGGTGGGGTACCATGTGAGGGTTAGGGCCAGCCAAAGTTTTCAGGTGGTCACTCTTTGCATGTGTTTTGCAGTCTCAGTCGTTCGGATTTTGGGGCCCCACAGAGCAATATTGGAGAATGGCTGCCGAGGGCCGGTAGATTCGAGGTTTGTGGTCAAAGGCAAAGCCGTAGGCCGATCGTTGGTGGTGCTGTGGGTGGGGTACCATGTGAGGGTTAGGGCCAGCCAAAGTTTCAGTGGTCACTCTTTGCATGTGTTTTGCAGTCTCAGTCGTTCGGATTTTGGGCCCACAGAGCAATATTGGAGAATGGCTGCCGAGGGCCGGTAGATTCGAGGTTTGTGGTCAAAGGCAAAGCCGTAGGCCGATCGTTGGTGGTGCTGTGGGTGGGGTACCATGTGAGGGTTAGGGCCAGCCAAAGTTTCAGTGGTCACTCTTTGCATGTGTTTTGCAGTCTCAGTCGTTCGGATTTTGGGGCCCCACAGAGCAATATTGGAGAATGGCTGCCGAGGGCCGGTAGATTCGAGGTTTGTGGTCAAAGGCAAAGCCGTAGGCCGATCGTTGGTGGTGCTGTGGGTGGGGTACCATGTGAGGGTTAGGGCCAGCCAAAGTTTTCAGTGGTCACTCTTTGCATGTGTTTTGCAGTCTCAGTCGTTCGGATTTTGGGGCCCCACAGAGCAATATTGGAGAATGGCTGCCGAGGGCCGGTAGATTCGAGGTTTGTGGTCAAAGGCAAAGCCGTAGGCCGATCGTTGGTGGTGCTGTGGGTGGGGTACCATGTGAGGGTTAGGGCCAGCCAAAGTTTTCAGTGGTCACTCTTTGCATGTGTTTTGCAGTCTCAGTCGTTCGGATTTTGGGGCCCCACAGAGCAATATTGGAGAATGGCTGCCGAGGGCCGGTAGATTCGAGGTTTGTGGTCAAAGGCAAAGCCGTAGGCCGATCGTTGGTGGTGCTGTGGGTGGGGTACCATGTGAGGGTTAGGGCCAGCCAAAGTTTTCAGTGGTCACTCTTTGCATGTGTTTTGCAGTCTCAGTCGTTCGGATTTTGGGGCCCCACAGAGCAATATTGGAGAATGGCTGCCGAGGGCCGGTAGATTCGAGGTTTGTGGTCAAAGGCAAAGCCGTAGGCCGATCGTTGGTGGTGCTGTGGGTGGGGTACCATGTGAGGGTTAGGGCCAGCCAAAGTTTTCAGTGGTCACTCTTTGCATGTGTTTTGCAGTCTCAGTCGTTCGGATTTTGGGGCCCCACAGAGCAATATTGGAGAATGGCTGCCGAGGGCCGGTAGATTCGAGGTTTGTGGTCAAAGGCAAAGCCGTAGGCCGATCGTTGGTGGTGCTGTGGGTGGGGTACCATGTGAGGGTTAGGGCCAGCCAAAGTTTCAGTGGTCACTCTTTGCATGTGTTTTGCAGTCTCAGTCGTTCGGATTTTGGGGGCCCCACAGAGCAATATTGGAGAATGGCTGCCGAGGGCCGGTAGATTCGAGGTTTGTGGTCAAAGGCAAAGCCGTAGGCCGATCGTTGGTGGTGCTGTGGGTGGGGTACCATGTGAGGGTTAGGGCCAGCCAAAGTTTTCAGTGGTCACTCTTTGCATGTGTTTTGCAGTCTCAGTCGTTCGGATTTTGGGGCCCCACAGAGCAATATTGGAGAATGGCTGCCGAGGGCCGGTAGATTCGAGGTTTGTGGTCAAAGGCAAAGCCGTAGGCCGATCGTTGGTGGTGCTGTGGGTGGGGTACCATGTGAGGGTTAGGGCCAGCCAAAGTTTTCAGTGGTCACTCTTTGCATGTGTTTTGCAGTCTCAGTCAGTTCGGATTTTGGGGCCCCTCTGAGCAATATTGGAGAATGGCTGCCGAGGGCCGGTAGATTCGAGGTTTGTGGTCAAAGGCAAGCCGTAGGCCGATCGTTGGTGGTGCTGTGGGTGGGGTACCATGTGAGGGTTAGGGCCAGCCAAAGTTTTCAGTGGTCACTCTTTGCATGTGTTTTGCAGTCTCAGGTCGTTCGGATTTTGGGGCCCCACAGAGCAATATTGGAGAATGGCTGCCGAGGGCCGGTAGATTCGAGGTTTGTGGTCAAAGGCAAAGCCGTAGGCCGATCGTTGGTGGTGCTGTGGGTGGGGTACCATGTGAGGGTTAGGGCCAGCCAAAGTTTTCAGTGGTCACTCTTTGCATGTGTTTTGCAGTCTCAGTCGTTCGGATTTTGGGGCCCACTGAGCAATATTGGAGAATGGCTGCCGAGGGCCGGTAGATTCGAGGTTTGTGGTCAAAGGCAAAGCCGTAGGCCGATCGTTGGTGGTGCTGTGGGTGGGGTACCATGTGAGGGTTAGGGCCAGCCAAAGTTTTCAGTGGTCACTCTTTGCATGTGTTTTGCAGTCTCAGTCGTTCGGATTTTGGGGCCCCACAGAGCAATATTGGAGAATGGCTGCCGAGGGCCGGTAGATTCGAGGTTTGTGGTCAAAGGCAAAGCCGTAGGCCGATCGTTGGTGGTGCTGTGGGTGGGGTACCATGTGAGGGTTAGGGCCAGCCAAAGTTTTCAGTGGTCACTCTTTGCATGTGTTTTGCAGTCTCAGTCGTTCGGATTTTGGGGCCCCACAGAGCAATATTGGAGAATGGCTGCCGAGGGCCGGTAGATTCGAGGTTTGTGGTCAAAGGCAAAGCCGTAGGCCGATCGTTGGTGGTGCTGTGGGTGGGGTACCATGTGAGGGTTAGGGCCAGCCAAAGTTTTCAGTGGTCACTCTTTGCATGTGTTTTGCAGTCTCAGTCGTTCGGATTTTGGGGCCCCACAGAGCAATATTGGAGAATGGCTGCCGAGGGCCGGTAGATTCGAGGTTTGTGGTCAAAGGCAAAGCCGTAGGCCGATCGTTGGTGGTGCTGTGGGTGGGGTACCATGTGAGGGTTAGGGCCAGCCAAAGTTTTCAGTGGTCACTCTTTGCATGTGTTTTGCAGTCTCAGTCGTTCGGATTTTGGGCCCATTGAGCAATATTGGAGAATGGCTGCCGAGGGCCGGTAGATTCGAGGTTTGTGGTCAAAGGCAAAGCCGTAGGCCGATCGTTGGTGGTGCTGTGGGTGGGGTACCATGTGAGGGTTAGGGCCAGCCAAAGTTTTCAGTGGTCACTCTTTGCATGTGTTTTGCAGTCTCAGTCGTTCGGATTTTGGGGCCCCACAGAGCAATATTGGAGAATGGCTGCCGAGGGCCGGTAGATTCGAGGTTTGTGGTCAAAGGCAAAGCCGTAGGCCGATCGTTGGTGGTGCTGTGGGTGGGGTACCATGTGAGGGTTAGGGCCAGCCAAAGTTTTCAGTGGTCACTCTTTGCATGTGTTTTGCAGTCTCAGTCGTTCGGATTTGGGGCCCCACAGAGCAATATTGGAGAATGGCTGCCGAGGGCCGGTAGATTCGAGGTTTGTGGTCAAAGGCAAAGCCGTAGGCCGATCGTTGGTGGTGCTGTGGGTGGGGTACCATGTGAGGGTTAGGGCCAGCCAAAGTTTTCAGTGGTCACTCTTTGCATGTGTTTTGCAGTCTCAGTCGTTCGGATTTTGGGGCCCCACAGAGCAATATTGGAGAATGGCTGCCGAGGGCCGGTAGATTCGAGGTTTGTGGTCAAAGGCAAAGCCGTAGGCCGATCGTTGGTGTGCTGTGGGTGGGGTACCATGTGAGGGTTAGGGCCAGCCAAAGTTTTCAGTGGTCACTCTTTGCATGTGTTTTGCAGTCTCAGTCGTTCGGATTTTGGGGCCCCACAGAGCAATATTGGAGAATGGCTGCCGAGGGCCGGTAGATTCGAGGTTTGTGGTCAAAGGCAAAGCCGTAGGCCGATCGTTGGTGGTGCTGTGGGTGGGGTACCATGTGAGGGTTAGGGCCAGCCAAAGTTTTCAGTGGTCACTCTTTGCATGTGTTTTGCAGTCTCAGTCGTTCGGATTTTGGGGCCCCACAGAGCAATATTGGAGAATGGCTGCCGAGGGCCGGTAGATTCGAGGTTTGTGGTCAAAGGCAAAGCCGTAGGCCGATCGTTGGTGGTGCTGTGGGTGGGGGTACCATGTGAGGGTTAGGGCCAGCCAAAGTTTTCAGTGGTCACTCTTTGCATGTGTTTTGCAGTCTCAGTCGTTCGGATTTTGGGGCCCCACAGAGCAATATTGGAGAATGGCTGCCGAGGGCCGGTAGATTCGAGGTTTGTGGTCAAAGGCAAAGCCGTAGGCCGATCGTTGGTGGTGCTGTGGGTGGGTACCATGTGAGGGTTAGGGCCAGCCAAAGTTTTCAGTGGTCACTCTTTGCATGTGTTTTGCAGTCTCAGTCGTTCGGATTTTGGGGCCCACAGAGCAATATTGGAGAATGGCTGCCGAGGGCCGGTAGATTCGAGGTTTGTGGTCAAAGGCAAAGCCGTAGGCCGATCGTTGGTGGTGCTGTGGGTGGGGTACCATGTGAGGGTTAGGGCCAGCCAAAGTTTTCAGTGGTCACTCTTTGCATGTGTTTTGCAGTCTCAGTCGTTCGGATTTTGGGGCCCTTTGAGCAATATTGGAGAATGGCTGCCGAGGGCCGGTAGATTCGAGGTTTGTGGTCAAAGGCAAAGCCGTAGGCCGATCGTTGGTGGTGCTGTGGGTGGGGTACCATGTGAGGGTTAGGGCCAGCCAAAGTTTTCAGTGGTCACTCTTTGCATGTGTTTTGCAGTCTCAGTCGTTCGGATTTTGGGGCCCCACAGAGCAATATTGGAGAATGGCTGCCGAGGGCCGGTAGATTCGAGGTTTGTGGTCAAAGGCAAAGCCGTAGGCCGATCGTTGGTGGTGCTGTGGGTGGGGTACCATGTGAGGGTTAGGGCCAGCCAAAGTTTTCAGTGGTCACTCTTTGCATGTGTTTTGCAGTCTCAGTCGTTCGGATTTTGGGGCCCCACAGAGCAATATTGGAGAATGGCTGCCGAGGGCCGGTAGATTCGAGGTTTGTGGTCAAAGGCAAAGCCGTAGGCCGATCGTTGGTGGTGCTGTGGGTGGGGTACCATGTGAGGGTTAGGGCCAGCCAAAGTTTTCAGTGGTCACTCTTTGCATGTGTTTTGCAGTCTCAGTCGTTCGGATTTTGGGGCCCCACAGAGCAATATTGGAGAATGGCTGCCGAGGGCCGGTAGATTCGAGGTTTGTGGTCAAAGGCAAAGCCGTAGGCCGATCGTTGGTGGTGCTGTGGGTGGGGTACCATGTGAGGGTTAGGGCCAGCCAAAGTTTTCAGTGGTCACTCTTTGCATGTGTTTTGCAGTCTCAGTCGTTCGGATTTTGGGGCCCCACAGAGCAATATTGGAGAATGGCTGCCGAGGCCGGTAGATTCGAGGTTTGTGGTCAAAGGCAAAGCCGTAGGCCGATCGTTGGTGGTGCTGTGGGTGGGGTACCATGTGAGGGTTAGGGCCAGCCAAAGTTTTCAGTGGTCACTCTTTGCATGTGTTTTGCAGTCTCAGTCGTTCGGATTTTGGGGCCCTTTGAGCAATATTGGAGAATGGCTGCCGAGGGCCGGTAGATTCGAGGTTTGTGGTCAAAGGCAAAGCCGTAGGCCGATCGTTGGTGGTGCTGTGGGTGGGGTACCATGTGAGGGTTAGGGCCAGCCAAAGTTTTCAGTGGTCACTCTTTGCATGTGTTTTGCAGTCTCAGTCGTTCGGATTTTGGGGCCCCACAGAGCAATATTGGAGAATGGCTGCCGAGGGCCGGTAGATTCGAGGTTTGTGGTCAAAGGCAAAGCCGTAGGCCGATCGTTGGTGGTGCTGTGGGTGGGGTACCATGTGAGGGTTAGGGCCAGCCAAAGTTTTCAGTGGTCACTCTTTGCATGTGTTTTGCAGTCTCAGTCGTTCGGATTTTGGGGCCCCTTTGAGCAATATTGAGAATGGCTGCCGAGGGCCGGTAGATTCGAGGTTTGTGGTCAAACGCAAAGCCGTAGGCCGATGGTTGGTGGTGCTGTGGGTGGGGTACTATGTGAGGGTTAGGGCCAGCCAAAGTTTTCAGTGGTCACTCTTTGCATGTGTTTTGCAGTCTCAGTCGTTCGGATTTTGGGGCCCCACAGAGCAATATTGGAGAATGGCTGCCGAGGGCCGGTAGATTCAAGGTTTGTGGTCAAACGCAAAGCCGTAGGCCGATCGTTGGTGGTGCTGTGGGTGGGGTACCATGTGAGGGTTAGGGCCAGCCAAAGTTTTCAGTGGTCACTCTTTGCATGTGTTTTGCAGTCTCAGTCGTTCGGATTTTGGGGCCCCACAGAGCAATATTGGAGAATGGCTGCCGAGGGCCGGTAGATTCGAGGTTTGTGGTCAAAGGCAAAGCCGTAGGCCGATCGTTGGTGGTGCTGTGGGTGGGGTACCATGTGAGGGTTAGGGCCAGCCAAAGTTTTCAGTGGTCACTCTTTGCATGTGTTTTGCAGTCTCAGTCGTTCGGATTTTGGGGCCCTTTGAGCAATATTGGAGAATGGCTGCCGAGGGCCGGTAGATTCGAGGTTTGTGGTCAAAGGCAAAGCCGTAGGCCGATCGTTGGTGGTGCTGTGGGTGGGGTACCATGTGAGGGTTAGGGCCAGCCAAAGTTTTCAGTGGTCACTCTTTGCATGTGTTTTGCAGTCTCAGTCGTTCGGATTTTGGGGCCCCACAGAGCAATATTGGAGAATGGCTGCCGAGGGCCGGTAGATTCGAGGTTTGTGGTCAAAGGCAAAGCCGTAGGCCGATCGTTGGTGGTGCTGTGGGTGGGGTACCATGTGAGGGTTAGGGCCAGCCAAAGTTTTCAGTGGTCACTCTTTGCATGTGTTTTGCAGTCTCAGTCGTTCGGATTTTGGGGCCCTTTGAGCAATATTGGAGAATGGCTGCCGAGGGCCGGTAGATTCGAGGTTTGTGGTCAAAGGCAAAGCCGTAGGCCGATCGTTGGTGGTGCTGTGGGTGGGGTACCATGTGAGGGTTAGGGCCAGCCAAAGTTTTCAGTGGTCACTCTTTGCATGTGTTTTGCAGTCTCAGTCGTTCGGATTTTGGGGCCCCACAGAGCAATATTGGAGAATGGCTGCCGAGGGCCGGTAGATTCGAGGTTTGTGGTCAAAGGCAAAGCCGTAGGCCGATCGTGGTGGTGCTGTGGGTGGGGTACCATGTGAGGGTTAGGGCCAGCCAAAGTTTTCAGTGGTCACTCTTTGCATGTGTTTTTGCAGTCTCAGTTGTTCGGATTTTGGGGCCCTTTGAGCAATATTGGAGAATGGCTGCCGAGGGCCGGTAGATTCGAGGTTTGTGGTCAAAGGCAAAGCCGTAGGCCGATCGTTGGTGGTGCTGTGGGTGGGGTACCATGTGAGGGTTAGGGCCAGCCAAAGTTTTCAGTGGTCACTCTTTGCATGTGTTTTGCAGTCTCAGTCGTTCGGATTTTGGGGCCCCACAGAGCAATATTGGAGAATGGCTGCCGAGGGCCGGTAGATTCGAGGTTTGTGGTCAAAGGCAAAGCCGTAGGCCGATCGTTGGTGGTGCTGTGGGTGGGGTACCATGTGAGGGTTAGGGCCAGCCAAAGTTTTCAGTGGTCACTCTTTGCATGTGTTTTGCAGTCTCAGTCGTTCGGATTTTGGGGCCCCACAGAGCAATATTGGAGAATGGCTGCCGAGGGCCGGTAGATTCGAGGTTTGTGGTCAAAGGCAAAGCCGTAGGCCGATCGTTGGTGGTGCTGTGGGTGGGGTACCATGTGAGGGTTAGGGCCAGCAAAGTTTTCAGTGGTCACTCTTTGCATGTGTTTTGCAGTCTCAGTCGTTCGGATTTTGGGGCCCTTTGAGCAATATTGGAGAATGGCTGCCGAGGGCCGGTAGATTCGAGGTTTGTGGTCAAAGGCAAAGCCGTAGGCCGATCGTTGGTGGTGCTGTGGGTGGGGTACCATGTGAGGGTTAGGGCCAGCCAAAGTTTTCAGTGGTCACTCTTTGCATGTGTTTTGCAGTCTCAGTCGTTCGGATTTTGGGGCCCCACAGAGCAATATTGGAGAATGGCTGCCGAGGGCGGTAGATTCGAGGTTTGTGGTCAAAGGCAAAGCCGTAGGCCGATCGTTGGTGGTGCTGTGGGTGGGGGTACCATGTGAGGGTTAGGGCCAGCCAAAGTTTTCAGTGGTCACTCTTTGCATGTGTTTTGCAGTCTCAGTCGTTCGGATTTTGGGGCCCTTTGAGCAATATTGGAGAATGGCTGCCGAGGGCCGGTAGATTCGAGGTTTGTGGTCAAAGGCAAAGCCGTAGGCCGATCGTTGGTGGTGCTGTGGGTGGGGTACCATGTGAGGGTTAGGGCCAGCCAAAGTTTTCAGTGGTCACTCTTTGCATGTGTTTTGCAGTCTCAGTCGTTCGGATTTTGGGGCCCCACAGAGCAATATTGGAGAATGGCTGCCGAGGGCCGGTAGATTCGAGGTTTGTGGTCAAAGGCAAAGCCGTAGGCCGATCGTTGGTGGTGCTGTGGGTGGGGTACCATGTGAGGGTTAGGGCCAGCCAAAGTTTTCAGTGGTCACTCTTTGCATGTGTTTTGCAGTCTCAGTCGTTCGGATTTTGGGGCCCTTGAGCAATATTGGAGAATGGCTGCCGAGGGCCGGTAGATTCGAGGTTTGTGGTCAAAGGCAAAGCCGTAGGCCGATCGTTGGTGGTGCTGTGGGTGGGGTACCATGTGAGGGTTAGGGCCAGCCAAAGTTTTCAGTGGTCACTCTTTGCATGTGTTTTTGCAGTCTCAGTCGTTCGGATTTTGGGGCCCACAGAGCAATATTGGAGAATGGCTGCCGAGGGCCGGTAGATTCGAGGTTTGTGGTCAAAGGCAAAGCCGTAGGCCGATCGTTGGTGGTGCTGTGGGTGGGGTAACCATGTGAGGGTTAGGGCCAGCCAAAGTTTTCAGTGGTCACTCTTTGCATGTGTTTTGCAGTCTCAGTCGTTCGGATTTTGGGGCCCCACAGAGCAATATTGGAGAATGGCTGCCGAGGGCCGGTAGATTCGAGGTTTGTGGTCAAAGGCAAAGCCGTAGGCCGATCGTTGGTGGTGCTGTGGGTGGGGTACCATGTGAGGGTTAGGGCCAGCCAAAGTTTTCAGTGGTCACTCTTTGCATGTGTTTTGCAGTCTCAGTCGTTCGGATTTTGGGGCCCCACTGAGCAATATTGGAGAATGGCTGCCGAGGGCCGGTAGATTCGAGGTTTGTGGTCAAAGGCAAAGCCGTAGGCCGATCGTTGGTGGTGCTGTGGGTGGGGTACCATGTGAGGGTTAGGGCCAGCCAAAGTTTTCAGTGGTCACTCTTTGCATGTGTTTTGCAGTCTCAGTCGTTCGGATTTTGGGGCCCCTTTGAGCAATATTGGAGAATGGCTGCCGAGGGCCGGTAGATTCGAGGTTTGTGGTCAAAGGCAAAGCCGTAGGCCGATCGTTGGTGGTGCTGTGGGTGGGGTACCATGTGAGGGTTAGGGCCAGCCAAAGTTTTCAGTGGTCACTCTTTGCATGTGTTTTGCAGTCTCAGTCGTTCGGATTTTGGGCCCCACAGAGCAATATTGGAGAATGGCTGCCGAGGGCCGGTAGATTCGAGGTTTGTGGTCAAAGGCAAAGCCGTAGGCCGATCGTTGGTGGTGCTGTGGGTGGGGTACCATGTGAGGGTTAGGGCCAGCCAAAGTTTTCAGTGGTCACTCTTTGCATGTGTTTTGCAGTCTCAGTCGATTCGGATTTTGGGGCCCCACAGAGCAATATTGGAGAATGGCTGCCGAGGGCCGGTAGATTCGAGGTTTGTGGTCAAAGGCAAAGCCGTAGGCCGATCGTTGGTGGTGCTGTGGGTGGGGTACCATGTGAGGGTTAGGGCCAGCCAAAGTTTTCAGTGGTCACTCTTTGCATGTGTTTTGCAGTCTCAGTCGTTCGGATTTTGGGGCCCCACAGAGCAATATTGGAGAATGGCTGCCGAGGGCCGGTAGATTCGAGGTTTGTGGTCAAAGGCAAAGCCGTAGGCCGATCGTTGGTGGTGCTGTGGGTGGGGTACCATGTGAGGGTTAGGGCCAGCCAAAGTTTTCAGTGGTCACTCTTTGCATGTGTTTTGCAGTCTCAGTCGTTCGGATTTTGGGGCCCCACAGAGCAATATTGGAGAATGGCTGCCGAGGGCCGGTAGATTCGAGGTTTGTGGTCAAAGGCAAAGCCGTAGGCCGATCGTTGGTGGTGCTGTGGGTGGGGTACCATGTGAGGGTTAGGGCCAGCCAAAGTTTTCAGTGGTCACTCTTTGCATGTGTTTTGCAGTCTCAGTCGTTCGGATTTTGGGGCCCCACAGAGCAATATTGGAGAATGGCTGCCGAGGGCCGGTAGATTCGAGGTTTGTGGTCAAAGGCAAAGCCGTAGGCCGATCGTTGGTGGTGCTGTGGGTGGGGTACCATGTGAGGGTTAGGGCCAGCCAAAGTTTTCAGTGGTCACTCTTTGCATGTGTTTTGCAGTCTCAGTCGTTCGGATTTTGGGGCCCCACAGAGCAATATTGGAGAATGGCTGCCGAGGGCCGGTAGATTCGAGGTTTGTGGTCAAAGGCAAAGCCGTAGGCCGATCGTTGGTGGTGCTGTGGGTGGGGTACCATGTGAGGGTTAGGGCCAGCCAAAGTTTTCAGTGGTCACTCTTTGCATGTGTTTTGCAGTCTCAGTCGTTCGGATTTTGGGGCCCCACAGAGCAATATTGGAGAATGGCTGCCGAGGGCCGGTAGATTCGAGGTTTGTGGTCAAACGCAAAGCCGTAGGCGATCGTTGGTGGTGCTGTGGGTGGGGTACCATGTGAGGGTTAGGGCCAGCCAAAGTTTTCAGTGGTCACTCTTTGCATGTGTTTTGCAGTCTCAGTCGTTCGGATTTTGGGGCCCCACAGAGCAATATTGGAGAATGGCTGCCGAGGGCCGGTAGATTCGAGGTTTGTGGTCAAAGGCAAAGCCGTAGGCCGATCGTTGGTGGTGCTGTGGGTGGGGTACCATGTGAGGGTTAGGGCCAGCCAAAGTTTTCAGTGGTCACTCTTTGCATGTGTTTTGCAGTCTCAGTCGTTTGGATTTTGGGGCCCCACAGAGCAATATTGGAGAATGGCTGCCGAGGGCCGGTAGATTCGAGGTTTGTGGTCAAAGGCAAAGCCGTAGGCCGATCGTTGGTGGTGCTGTGGGTGGGGTACCATGTGAGGGTTAGGGCCAGCCAAAGTTTTCAGTGGTCACTCTTTGCATGTGTTTTGCAGTCTCAGTCGTTCGGATTTTGGGGCCCCACAGAGCAATATTGGAGAATGGCTGCCGAGGGCCGGTAGATTCGAGGTTTGTGGTCAAAGGCAAAGCCGTAGGGCCGATCGTTGGTGGTGCTGTGGGTGGGGTACCATGTGAGGGTTAGGGCCAGCCAAAGTTTTCAGTGGTCACTCTTTGCATGTGTTTTGCAGTCTCAGTCGTTCGGATAGCCCAAGAGCAATATTGGAGAATGGCTGCCGAGGGCCGGTAGATTCGAGGTTTGTGGTCAAAGGCAAAGCCGTAGGCCGATCGTTGGTGGTGCTGTGGGTGGGGTACCATGTGAGGGTTAGGGCCAGCCAAAGTTTTCAGTGGTCACTCTTTTGCATGTGTTTTGCAGTCTCAGTCGTTCGGATTTTGGGGCCCTTTGAGCAATATTGGAGAATGGCTGCCGAGGGCCGGTAGATTCGAGGTTTGTGGTCAAAGGCAAAGCCGTAGGCCGATCGTTGGTGGTGCTGTGGGTGGGGTACCATGTGAGGGTTAGGGCCAGCCAAAGTTTTCAGTGGTCACTCTTTGCATGTGTTTTGCAGTCTCAGTCGTTCGGATTTTGGGGCCCTTTGAGCAATATTGGAGAATGGCTGCCGAGGGCCGGTAGATTCGAGGTTTGTGGTCAAAGGCAAAGCCGTAGGCCGATCGTTGGTGGTGCTGTGGGTGGGGTACCATGTGAGGGTTAGGGCCAGCCAAAGTTTTCAGTGGTCACTCTTTGCATGTGTTTTGCAGTCTCAGTCGTTCGGATTTTGGGGCCCCACGGAGCAATATTGGAGAATGGCTGCCGAGGGCCGGTAGATTCGAGGTTTGTGGTCAAAGGCAAAGCCGTAGGCCGATCGTTGGTGGTGCTGTGGGTGGGGGTACCATGTGAGGGTTAGGGCCAGCCAAGTTTTCAGTGGTCACTCTTTGCATGTGTTTTGCAGTCTCAGTCGTTCGGATTTTGGGGCCCCACTGAGCAATATTGGAGAATGGCTGCCGAGGGCCGGTAGATTCGAGGTTTGTGGTCAAAGGCAAAGCCGTAGGCCGATGGTTGGTGGTGCTGTGGGTGGGGTACCATGTGAGGGTTAGGGCCAGCCAAAGTTTTCAGTGGTCACTCTTTGCATGTGTTTTGCAGTCTCAGTCGTTCGGATTTTGGGGCCCCACGGAGCAATATTGGAGAATGGCTGCCGAGGGCCGGTAGATTCGAGGTTTGTGGTCAAAGGCAAAGCCGTAGGCCGATCGTTGGTGGTGCTGTGGGTGGGGTACCATGTGAGGGTTAGGGCCAGCCAAAGTTTTCAGTGGTCACTCTTTGCATGTGTTTTGCAGTCTCAGTCGTTCGGATTTTGGGCCCCACAGAGCAATATTGGAGAATGGCTGCCGAGGGCCGGTAGATTCGAGGTTTGTGGTCAAAGGCAAAGCCGTAGGCCGATCGTTGGTGGTGCTGTGGGTGGGGTACCATGTGAGGGTTAGGGCCAGCCAAAGTTTTCAGTGGTCACTCTTTGCATGTGTTTTGCAGTCTCAGTCGTTCGGATTTTGGGGCCCCACTGAGCAATATTGGAGAATGGCTGCCGAGGGCCGGTAGATTCGAGGTTTGTGGTCAAAGGCAAAGCCGTAGGCCGATCGGTTGGTGGTGCTGTGGGTGGGGTACCATGTGAGGGTTAGGGGCCAGCCAAAGTTTTCAGTGGTCACTCTTTGCATGTGTTTTGCAGTCTCAGTCGTTCGGATTTTGGGGCCCCACAAATCAATATTGGAGAATGGCTGCCGAGGGCCGGTAGATTCGAGGTTTGTGGTCAAAGGCAAAGCCGTAGGCCGATCGTTGGTGGTGCTGTGGGTGGGGTACCATGTGAGGGTTAGGGCCAGCCAAAGTTTTCAGTGGTCACTCTTTGCATGTGTTTTGCAGTCTCAGTCGTTCGGATTTTGGGGCCCTTTGAGCAATTTTGGAGAATGGCTGCCGAGGGCCAGTAGATTCGAGGTTTGTGGTCAAAGGCAAAGCCGTAGGCCGATCGTTGGTGGTGCTGTGGGTGGGGTACCATGTGAGGGTTAGGGCCAGCCAAAGTTTTCAGTGGTCACTCTTTGCATGTGTTTTGCAGTCTCAGTCGTTCGGATTTTGGGGCCCTTTGAGCAATATTGGAGAATGGCTGCCGAGGGCCGGTAGATTCGAGGTTTGTGGTCAAACGCAAAGCCGTAGGCCGATCGTTGGTGGTGCTGTGGGTGGGGTACCATGTGAGGGTTAGGGCCAGCCAAAGTTTTCAGTGGTCACTCCTTGCATGTGTTTTGCAGTCTCAGTCGTTCGGATTTTGGGGCCCTTTGAGCAATATTGGAGAATGGCTGCCGAGGGCCGGTAGATTCGAGGTTTGTGGTCAAACGCAAAGCCGTAGGCCGATCGTTGGTGGTGCTGTGGGTGGGGGTAACATGTGAGGGTTAGGGCCAGCCAAAGTTTTCAGTGGTCACTCTTTGCGTGTGTTTTGCAGTCTCAGTCGTTCGGATTTTGGGGCCCCTTTGAGCAATATTGCAGAATGGCTGCCGAGGGCCGGTAGATTCGAGGTTTGTGGTCAAAGGCAAAGCCGTAGGCCGATGGTTGGTGGTGCTGTGGGTGGGGTACCATGTGAGGGTTAGGGCCAGCCAAAGTTTTCAGTGGTCACTCTTTGCATGTGTTTTGCAGTCTCAGTCGTTCGGATTTTGGGGCCCCACGGAGCAATATTGGAGAATGGCTGCCGAGGGCCGGTAGATTCGAGGTTTGTGGTCAAACGCAAAGCCGTAGGCCGATCGTTGGTGGTGCTGTGGGTGGGGGTACCATGTGAGGGTTAGGGCCAGCCAAAGTTTTCAGTGGTCACTCTTTGCATGTGTTTTGCAGTCTCAGTCGTTCGGATTTTGGGGCCCCACGGAGCAATATTGGAGAATGGCTGCCGAGGGCCGATAGATTCGAGGTTTGTGGTCAAAGGCAAAGCCGTAGGCCGATCGTTGGTGGTGCTGTGGGTGGGGTACCATGTGAGGGTTAGGGCCAGCCAAAGTTTTCAGTGGTCACTCTTTGCATGTGTTTTGCAGTCTCAGTCGTTCGGATTTTGGGGCCCCACAGAGCAATATTGGAGAATGGCTGCCGAGGGCCGGTAGATTCGAGGTTTGTGGTCAAAGGCAAAGCCGTAGGCCGATGGTTGGTGGTGCTGTGGGTGGGGTACCATGTGAGGGTTAGGGCCAGCCAAAGTTTTCAGTGGTCACTCTTTGCATGTGTTTTGCAGTCTCAGTCGTTCGGATTTTGGGGCCCCACAGGAGCAATATTGGAGAATGGCTGCCGAGGGCCGGTAGATTCGAGGTTTGTGGTCAAAGGCAAAGCCGTAGGCCGATGGTTGGTGGTGCTGTGGGTGGGGTACCATGTGAGGGTTAGGGCCAGCCAAAGTTTTCAGTGGTCACTCTTTGCATGTGTTTTGCAGTCTCAGTCGTTCGGATTTTGGGGCCCTTTGAGCAATATTGGAGAATGGCTGCCGAGGGCCGGTAGATTCGAGGTTTGTGGTCAAAGGCAAAGCCGTAGGCCGATGGTTGGTGGTGCTGTGGGTGGGGTACCATGTGAGGGTTAGGGCCAGCCAAAGTTTTCAGTGGTCACTCTTTGCATGTGTTTTGCAGTCTCAGTCGTTCGGATTTTGGGGCCCCACGGAGCAATATTGGAGAATGGCTGCCGAGGGCCGGTAGATTCGAGGTTTGTGGTCAAAGGCAAAGCCGTAGGCCGATCGTTGGTGGTGCTGTGGGTGGGGGTACCATGTGAGGGTTAGGGCCAGCCAAAGTTTTCAGTGGTCACTCTTTGCATGTGTTTTGCAGTCTCAGTCGTTCGGATTTTGGGGCCCCACGGAGCAATATTGGAGAATGGCTGCCGAGGGCCGGTAGATTCGAGGTTTGTGGTCAAACGGCAAAGCCGTAGGCCGATCGTTGGTGGTGCTGTGGGTGGGGTACCATGTGAGGGTTAGGGCCAGCCCAAGTTTTCAGTGGTCACTCTTTGCATGTGTTTTGCAGTCTCAGTCGTTCGGATTTTGGGGGCCCCACAGAGCAATATTGGAGAATGGCTGCCGAGGGCCGGTAGATTCGAGGTTTGTGGTCAAAGGCAAAGCCGTAGGCCGATGGTTGGTGGTGCTGTGGGTGGGGTACCATGTGAGGGGTTAGGGCCAGCCAAAGTTTTCAGTGGTCACTCTTTGCATGTGTTTTGCAGTCTCAGTCGTTCGGATTTTGGGGCCCTTTGAGCAATATTGGAGAATGGCTGCCGAGGGCCGGTAGATTCGAGGTTTGTGGTCAAACGCAAAGCCGTAGGCCGATCGTTGGTGGTGCTGTGGGTGGGGTAACATGTGAGGGTTAGGGCCAGCCAAAGTTTTCAGTGGTCACTCTTTGCGTGTGTTTTGCAGTCTCAGTCGTTCGGATTTTGGGGCCCTTTGAGCAATATTGGAGAATGGCTGCCGAGGGCCGGTAGATTCGAGGTTTGTGGTCAAAGGCAAAGCCGTAGGCCGATCGTTTGGTGGTGCTGTGGGTGGGGTACCATGTGAGGGTTAGGGCCAGCCAAAGTTTTCAGTGGTCACTCTTTGCATGTGTTTTGCAGTCTCAGTCGTTCGGATTTTGGGGCCCTTTGAGCAATATTGGAGAATGGCTGCCGAGGGCCGGTAGATTCGTGGTTTGTTGTCAAACGCAAAGCCGTAGGCCGATCGTTGGTGGTGCTGTGGGTGGGGTACCATGTGAGGGTTAGGGCCAGCCCAAGCTTTCAGTGGTCACTCTTTGCATGTGTTTTGCAGTCTCAGTCGTTCGGATTTTGGGGCCCTCTTGAGCAATTTTGGAGAATGGCTGCCGAGGGCCGGGAGATTCGAGGTTTGTGGTCAAAGGCAAAGCCGTAGGCCGATCGTTGGTGGTGCTGTGGGTGGGGTACCATGTGAGGGTTAGGGCCAGCCAAGTTTTCAGTGGTCACTCTTTGCATGTGTTTTGCAGTCTCAGTCGTTCGGATTTTGGGGCCCTTTGAGCAATATTGGAGAATGGCTGCCGAGGGCCGGTAGATTCGAGGTTTGTGGTCAAACGCAAAGCTGTAGGCCGATCGTTGGTGGTGCTGTGGGTGGGGTACCATGTGAGGGTTAGGGCCAGCCCAATTTTTCAGTGGTCACTCTTTGCATGTGTTTTGCAGTCTCAGTCGTTCGGATTTTGGGGCCCCTTTGAGCAATATTGGAGAATGGCTGCCGAGGGCCGGTAGATTCGAGGTTTGTGGTCAAAGGCAAAGCCGTAGGCCGATCGTTGGTGGTGCTGTGGGTGGGGTACCATGTGAGGGTTAGGGCCAGCCAAAGTTTTCAGTGGTCACTCTTTGCATGTGTTTTGCAGTCTCAGTCGTTCGGATTTTGGGGCCCCACAGAGCAATATTGGAGAATGGCTGCCGAGGGCCGGTAGATTCGAGGTTTGTGGTCAAAGGCAAAGCCGTAGGCCGATGGTTGGTGGTGCTGTGGGTGGGGTACCATGTGAGGGTTAGGGCCAGCCAAAGTTTTCAGTGGTCACTCTTTGCATGTGTTTTGCACTCTCAGTCGTTCGGATTTTGGGGCCCCACAGAGCAATATTGGAGAATGGCTGCCGAGGGCCGGGAGATTCGAGGTTTGTGGTCAAAGGCAAAGCCGTAGGCCGATGGTTGGTGGTGCTGTGGGTGGGGTACCATGTGAGGGTTAGGGCCAGCCAAAGTTTTCAGTGGTCACTCTTTGCATGTGTTTTGCAGTCTCAGTCGTTCGGATTTTGGGGCCCTTTGAGCAATATTGGAGAATGGCTGCCGAGGGCCGGTAGATTCGAGGTTTGTGGTCAAAGGCAAAGCCGTAGGCCGATGGTTGGTGGTGCTGTGGGTGGGGTACCATGTGAGGGTTAGGGCCAGCCAAAGTTTTCAGTGGTCACTCTTTGCATGTGTTTTGCAGTCTCAGTCGTTCGGATTTTGGGGCCCTTTGAGCAATATTGGAGAATGGCTGCCGAGGGCCGGTAGATTCGAGGTTTGTGGTCAAAGGCAAAGCCGTAGGCCGATCGTTGGTGGTGCTGTGGGTGGGGTACCATGTGAGGGTTAGGGCCAGCCAAAGTTTTCAGTGGTCACTCTTTGCGTGTGTTTTGCAGTCTCAGTCGTTCGGATTTTGGGGCCCCACAAATCAATATTGGAGAATGGCTGCCGAGGGCCGGTAGATTCGAGGTTTGTGGTCAAAGGCAAAGCCGTAGGCCGATGGTTGGTGGTGCTGTGGGTGGGGTACCATGTGAGGGTTAGGGCCAGCCAAAGTTTTCAGTGGTCACTCTTTGCATGTGTTTTGCAGTCTCAGTCGTTCGGATTTTGGGGCCCCACGGAGCAATATTGGAGAATGGCTGCCGAGGGCCGGTAGATTCGAGGTTTGTGGTCAAAGGCAAAGCCGTAGGCCGATCGTTGGTGGTGCTGTGGGTGGGGTACCATGTGAGGGTTAGGGCCAGCCAAAGTTTTCAGTGGTCACTCTTTGCATGTGTTTTGCAGTCTCAGTCGTTCGGATTTTGGGGCCCCACGGAGCAATATTGGAGAATGGCTGCCGAGGGCCGGTAGATTCGAGGTTTGTGGTCAAAGGCAAAGCCGTAGGCCGATGGTTGGTGGTGCTGTGGGTGGGGTACCATGTGAGGGTTAGGGCCAGCCCAAGTTTTCAGTGGTCACTCTTTGCATGTGTTTTGCAGTCTCAGTCGTTCGGATTTTGGGGCCCCACAGAGCAATATTGGAGAATGGCTGCCGAGGGCCGGTAGATTCGAGGTTTGTGGTCAAAGGCAAAGCCGTAGGCCGATGGTTGGTGGTGCTGTGGGTGGGGTACCATGTGAGGGTTAGGGCCAGCCAAAGTTTTCAGTGGTCACTCTTTGCATGTGTTTTGCAGTCTCAGTCGTTCGGATTTTGGGGCCCTTTGAGCAATATTGGAGAATGGCTGCCGAGGGCCGGTAGATTCGAGGTTTGTGGTCAAACGCAAAGCCGTAGGCCGATCGTTGGTGGTGTTGTGGGTGGGGTAACATGTGAGGGTTAGGGCCAGCCAAAGTTTTCAGTGGTCACTCTTTGCGTGTGTTTTGCAGTCTCAGTCGTTCGGATTTTGGGGCCCTTTGAGCAATATTGGAGAATGGCTGCCGAGGGCCGGTAGATTCGAGGTTTGTGGTCAAAGGCAAAGCCGTAGGCCGATCGTTGGTGGTGCTGTGGGTGGGGTACCATGTGAGGGTTAGGGCCAGCCAAAGTTTTCAGTGGTCACTCTTTGCATGTGTTTTGCAGTCTCAGTCGTTCGGATTTTGGGGCCCTTTGAGCAATATTGGAGAATGGCTGCCGAGGGCCGGTAGATTCGTGGTTTGTTGTCAAACGCAAAGCCGTAGGCCGATCGTTGGTGGTGCTGTGGGTGGGGTACCATGTGAGGGTTAGGGCCAGCCCAAGCTTTCAGTGGTCACTCTTTGCATGTGTTTTGCAGTCTCAGTCGTTCGGATTTTGGGGCCCTTTGAGCAATTTTGGAGAATGGCTGCCGAGGGCCGGGAGATTCGAGGTTTGTGGTCAAAGGCAAAGCCGTAGGCCGATCGTTGGTGGTGCTGTGGGTGGGGTACCATGTGAGGGTTAGGGCCAGCCCAAGTTTTCAGTGGTCACTCTTTGCATGTGTTTTGCAGTCTCAGTCGTTCGGATTTTGGGGCCCTTTGAGCAATATTGGAGAATGGCTGCCGAGGGCCGGTAGATTCGAGGTTTGTGGTCAAACGCAAAGGCGTAGGCCGATCGTTGGTGGTGCTGTGGGTGGGGTACCATGTGAGGGTTAGGGCCAGCCCAATTTTTCAGTGGTCACTCTTTGCATGTGTTTTGCAGTCTCAGTCGTTCGGATTTTGGGGCCCCACAGAGCAATATTGGAGAATGGCTGCCGAGGGCCGGTAGATTCGAGGTTTGTGGTCAAAGGCAAAGCCGTAGGCCGATCGTTGGTGGTGCTGTGGGTGGGGTACCATGTGAGGGTTAGGGCCAGCCAAAGTTTTCAGTGGTCACTCTTTGCATGTGTTTTGCAGTCTCAGTCGTTCGGATTTTGGGGCCCTTTGAGCAATATTGGAGAATGGCTGCCGAGGGCCGGTAGATTCGTGGTTTGTTGTCAAACGCAAAGCCGTAGGCCGATCGTTGGTGGTGCTGTGGGTGGGGTACCATGTGAGGGTTAGGGCCAGCCCAAGCTTTCAGTGGTCACTCTTTGCATGTGTTTTGCAGTCTCAGTCGTTCGGATTTTGGGGCCCTTTGAGCAATTTTGGAGAATGGCTGCCGAGGGCCGGTAGATTCGAGGTTTGTGGTCAAAGGCAAAGCCGTAGGCCGATCGTTGGTGGTGCTGTGGGTGGGGTACCATGTGAGGGTTAGGGCCAGCCAAAGTTTTCAGTGGTCACTCTTTGCATGTGTTTTGCAGTCTCAGTCGTTCGGATTTTGGGGCCCCACAAATCAATATTGGAGAATGGCTGCCGAGGGCCGGGAGATTCGAGGTTTGTGGTCAAAGGCAAAGCCGTAGGCCGATCGTTGGTGGTGCTGTGGGTGGGGTACCATGTGAGGGTTAGGGCCAGCCCAATTTTTCAGTGGTCACTCTTTGCATGTGTTTTGCAGTCTCAGTCGTTCGGATTTTGGGGCCCCACAGAGCAATATTGGAGAATGGCTGCCGATGCCGGTAGATTCGAGGTTTGTGGTCAAACGCAAAGCTGTAGGCCGATCGTTGGTGGTGCTGTGGGTGGGGTACCATGTGAGGGTTAGGGCCAGCCCAAGCTTTCAGTGGTCACTCTTTGCATGTGTTTTGCAGTCTCAGTCGTTCGGATTTTGGGGCCCCACGGAGCAATATTGGAGAATGGCTGCCGAGGGCCGGTAGATTCGAGGTTTGTGGTCAAAGGCAAAGGCGTAGGCCGATCGTTGGTGGTGCTGTGGGTGGGGTACCATGTGAGGGTTAGGGCCAGCCCAATTTTTCAGTGGTCACTCTTTGCATGTGTTTTGCAGTCTCAGTCGTTCGGATTTTGGGGCCCTTTGAGCAATATTGGAGAATGGCTGCCGAGGGCTGGTAGATTCAAGGTTTGTGGTCAAACGCAAATCCGTAGGCCGATCGTTGGTGGTGCTGTAGGTGGGGTACCATGTGAGGGTTAGGGCCAGCCAAAGTTTTCAGTGGTCACTCTTTGCATGTGTTTTGCAGTCTCAGTCGTTCGGATTTTGGGGCCCCACGGAGCAATATTGGAGAATGGCTGCCGAGGGCCGGTAGATTCGAGGTTTGTGGTCAAAGGCAAAGCCGTAGGCCGATCGTTGGTGGTGCTGTGGGTGGGGTACCATGTGAGGGTTAGGGCCAGCCAAAGTTTTCAGTGGTCACTCTTTGCATGTGTTTTGCCATCTCAGTCGTTCGGATTTTGGGGCCCTTTGAGCAATATTGGAGAATGGCTGCCGAGGGCCGGTAGATTCGAGGTTTGTGGTCAAACGCAAAGCCGTAGGCCGATCGTTGGTGGTGCTGTGGGTGGGGTACCATGTGAGGGTTAGGGCCAGCCAAAGTTTTCAGTGGTCACTCTTTGCATGTGTTTTGCAGTCTCAGTCGTTCGGATTTTGGGGCCCCACGGAGCAATATTGGAGAATGGCTGCCGAGGGCCGGTAGATTCGAGGTTTGTGGTCAAAGGCAAAGCCGTAGGCCGATGGTTGGTGGTGCTGTGGGTGGGGTACCATGTGAGGGTTAGGGCCAGCCAAAGTTTTCAGTGGTCACTCTTTGCATGTGTTTTGCAGTCTCAGTCGTTCGGATTTTGGGGCCCCACGGAGCAATATTGGAGAATGGCTGCCGAGGGCCGGTAGATTCGAGGTTTGTGGTCAAAGGCAAAGCCGTAGGCCGATGGTTGGTGGTGCTGTTGGTGGGGTACGATGTGAGGGTTAGGGCCAGCCAAAGTTTTCAGTGGTCACTCTTTGCATGTGTTTTGCAGTCTCAGTCGTTCGGATTTTGGGGCCCCACAGAGCAATATTGGAGAATGGCTGCCGAGGGCCGGTAGATTCGAGGTTTGTGG
This sequence comes from Heliangelus exortis, assembly GCF_036169615.1. Taxonomy (NCBI): domain Eukaryota; kingdom Metazoa; phylum Chordata; class Aves; order Apodiformes; family Trochilidae; genus Heliangelus; species Heliangelus exortis. The sequence continues at coordinate 16,266,755 of NC_092437.1, read as the reverse complement.
TCAAAGGCAAAGCCGTAGGCCGATCGTTGGTGGTGCTGTGGGTGGGGTACCATGTGAGGGTTAGGGCCAGCCAAAGTTTTCAGTGGTCACTCTTTGCGTGTGTTTTGCAGTCTCAGTCGTTCGGATTTTGGGGCCCTTTGAGCAATATTGGAGAATGGCTGCCGAGGCCTGGTAGATTCAAGATTTGTGGTCAAACGCAAAGCCGTAGGCCGATCGTTGGTGGTGCTGTGTGTGGGGCACCATGTGAGGGTTAGGGCCGGCCAAAGTTTTCAGTGGTCACTCTTTGCATGTGTTTTGCAGTCTCAGTCGTTCGGATTTTGTCGCCCCACAGAGCAATATTGGAGAATGGCTGCCGAGGGCCGGTAGATTCGAGGTTTGTGGTCAAAGGCAAAGCCGTAGGCCGATCGTTGGTGGTGCTGTGGGTGGGGTACCATGTGAGGGTTAGGGCCAGCCAAAGTTTTCAGTGGTCACTCTTTGCATGTGTTTTGCAGTCTCAGTCGTTCGGATTTTGGGGCCCCACGGAGCAATATTGGAGAATGGCTGCCGAGGGCCGGTAGATTCGAGGTTTGTGGTCAAACGCAAAGCCGTAGGCCGATCGTTGGTGGTGCTGTGGGTGGGGTACCATGTGAGGGTTAGGGCCAGCCCAAGTTTTCAGTGGTCACTCTTTGCATGTGTTTTGCAGTCTCAGTCGTTCGGATTTTGGGGCCCTTTGAGCAATTTTGGAGAATGGCTGCCGAGGGCCGGTAGATTCGAGGTTTGTGGTCAAAGGCAAAGCCGTAGGCCGATCATTGGTGGTGCTGTGGGTGGGGTACCATGTGAGGGTTAGGGCCAGCCAAAGTTTTCAGTGGTCACTCTTTGCATGTGTTTTGCAGTCTCAGTCGTTCGGATTTTGGGGCCCCACAAATCAATATTGGAGAATGGCTGCCGAGGGCCGGGAGATTCGAGGTTTGTGGTCAAAGGCAAAGCCGTAGGCCGATCGTTGGTGGTGCTGTGGGTGGGGTACCATGTGAGGGTTAGGGCCAGCCCAATTTTTCAGTGGTCACTCTTTGCATGTGTTTTGCAGTCTCAGTCGTTCGGATTTTGGGGCCCCACAGAGCAATATTGGAGAATGGCTGCCGATGCCGGTAGATTCGAGGTTTGTGGTCAAACGCAAAGCTGTAGGCCGATCGTTGGTGGTGCTGTGGGTGGGGTACCATGTGAGGGTTAGGGCCAGCCCAAGCTTTCAGTGGTCACTCTTTGCATGTGTTTTGCAGTCTCAGTCGTTCGGATTTTGGGGCCCTTTGAGCAATTTTGGAGAATGGCTGCCGAGGGCCGGTAGATTCGAGGTTTGTGGTCAAAGGCAAAGCCGTAGGCCGATCGTTGGTGGTGCTGTGGGTGGGGTACCATGTGAGGGTTAGGGCCAGCCCAAGTTTTCAGTGGTCACTCTTTGCATGTGTTTTGCAGTCTCAGTCGTTCGGATTTTGGGGCCCTTTGAGCAATATTGGAGAATGGCTGCCGAGGGCTGGTAGATTCAAGGTTTGTGGTCAAACGCAAATCCGTAGGCCGATCGTTGGTGGTGCTGTAGGTGGGGTACCATGTGAGGGTTAGGGCCAGCCAAAGTTTTCAGTGGTCACTCTTTGCATGTGTTTTGCAGTCTCAGTCGTTCGGATTTTGGGGCCCCACAGAGCAATATTGGAGAATGGCTGCCGAGGGCCGGTCGATTCGAGGTTTGTGGTCAAAGGCAAAGCCGTAGGCCGATCGTTGGTGGTGCTGTGGGTGGGGTACCATGTGAGGGTTAGGGCCAGCCAAAGTTTTCAGTGGTCACTCTTTGCATGTGTTTTGCAGTCTCAGTCGTTCGGATTTTGGGGCCCTTTGAGCAATATTGGAGAATGGCTGCCGAGGCCTGGTAGATTCAAGATTTGTGGTCAAACGCAAAGCCGTAGGCCGATCGTTGGTGGTGCTGTGTGTGGGGCACCATGTGAGGGTTAGGGCCGGCCAAAGTTTTCAGTGGTCACTCTTTGCATGTGTTTTGCAGTCTCAGTCGTTCGGATTTTGGGGCCCCACAGAGCAATATTGGAGAATGGCTGCCGAGGGCCGGTAGATTCGAGGTTTGTGGTCAAACGCAAAGCCGTAGGCCGATCGTTGGTGGTGCTGTGGGTGGGGTACCATGTGAGGGTTAGGGCCAGCCAAAGTTTTCAGTGGTCACTCTTTGCATGTGTTTTGCAGTCTCAGTCGTTCGGATTTTGGGGCCCCACGGAGCAATATTGGAGAATGGCTGCCGAGGGCCGGTAGATTCGAGGTTTGTGGTCAAAGGCAAAGCCGTAGGCCGATCGTTGGTGGTGCTGTGGGTGGGGTACCATGTGAGGGTTAGGGCCAGCCAAAGTTTTCAGTGGTCACTCTTTGCATGTGTTTTGCAGTCTCAGTCGTTCGGATTTTGGGGCCCTTTGAGCAATATTGGAGAATGGCTGCCGAGGGCCGGTAGATTCGAGGTTTGTGGTCAAAGGCAAAGCCGTAGGCAGATCGTTGGTGGTGCTGTGGGTGGGGTACCATGTGAGGGTTAGGGCCAGCCAAAGTTTTCAGTGGTCACTCTTTGCATGTGTTTTGCAGTCTCAGTCGTTCGGATTTTGGGGCCCCACAAATCAATATTGGAGAATGGCTGCCGAGGGCCGGTAGATTCGAGGTTTGTGGTCAAAGGCAAAGCCGTAGGCCGATCGTTGGTGGTGCTGTGGGTGGGGTACCATGTGAGGGTTAGGGCCAGCCAAAGTTTTCAGTGGTCACTCTTTGCATGTGTTTTGCAGTCTCAGTCGTTCGGATTTTGGGGCCCTTTGAGCAATTTTGGAGAATGGCTGCCGAGGGCCAGTAGATTCGAGGTTTGTGGTCAAAGGCAAAGCCGTAGGCCGATCGTTGGTGGTGCTGTGGGTGGGGTACCATGTGAGGGTTAGGGCCAGCCAAAGTTTTCAGTGGTCACTCTTTGCGTGTGTTTTGCAGTCTCAGTCGTTCGGATTTTGGGGCCCTTTGAGCAATATTGGAGAAGGGCTGCCGAGGGCCGGTAGATTCGAGGTTTGTGGTCAAAGGCAAAGCCGTAGGCCGATGGTTGGTGGTGCTGTGGGTGGGGTACCATGTGAGGGTTAGGGCCAGCCAAAGTTTTCAGTGGTCACTCTTTGCATGTGTTTTGCAGTCTCAGTCGTTCGGATTTTGGGGCCCTTTGAGCAATATTGGAGAATGGCTGCCGAGGGCCGGTAGATTCGAGGTTTGTGGTCAAAGGCAAAGCCGTAGGCCGATGGTTGGTGGTGCTGTGGGTGGGGTACCATGTGAGGGTTAGGGCCAGCCAAAGTTTTCAGTGGTCACTCTTTGCATGTGTTTTGCAGTCTCAGTCGTTCGGATTTTGGGGCCCTTTGAGCAATATTGGAGAATGGCTGCCGAGGGCCGGTAGATTCGAGGTTTGTGGTCAAACGCAAAGCCGTAGGCCGATCGTTGGTGGTGCTGTGGGTGGGGTACCATGTGAGGGTTAGGGCCAGCCAAAGTTTTCAGTGGTCACTCTTTGCATGTGTTTTGCAGTCTCAGTCGTTCGGATTTTGGGGCCCCACGGAGCAATATTGGAGAATGGCTGCCGAGGGCCGATAGATTCGAGGTTTGTGGTCAAAGGCAAAGCCGTAGGCCGATCGTTGGTGGTGCTGTGGGTGGGGTACCATGTGAGGGTTAGGGCCAGCCAAAGTTTTCAGTGGTCACTCTTTGCATGTGTTTTGCAGTCTCAGTCGTTCGGATTTTGGGGCCCCACAGAGCAATATTGGAGAATGGCTGCCGAGGGCCGGTAGATTCGAGGTTTGTGGTCAAAGGCAAAGCCGTAGGCCGATGGTTGGTGGTGCTGTGGGTGGGGTACCATGTGAGGGTTAGGGCCAGCCAAAGTTTTCAGTGGTCACTCTTTGCATGTGTTTTGCAGTCTCAGTCGTTCGGATTTTGGGGCCCCACAGAGCAATATTGGAGAATGGCTGCCGAGGGCCGGTAGATTCGAGGTTTGTGGTCAAAGGCAAAGCCGTAGGCCGATGGTTGGTGGTGCTGTGGGTGGGGTACCATGTGAGGGTTAGGGCCAGCCAAAGTTTTCAGTGGTCACTCTTTGCATGTGTTTTGCAGTCTCAGTCGTTCGGATTTTGGGGCCCTTTGAGCAATATTGGAGAATGGCTGCCGAGGGCCGGTAGATTCGAGGTTTGTGGTCAAAGGCAAAGCCGTAGGCCGATCGTTGGTGGTGCTGTGGGTGGGGTACCATGTGAGGGTTAGGGCCAGCCAAAGTTTTCAGTGGTCACTCTTTGCGTGTGTTTTGCAGTCTCAGTCGTTCGGATTTTGGGGCCCCACAAATCAATATTGGAGAATGGCTGCCGAGGGCCGGTAGATTCGAGGTTTGTGGTCAAAGGCAAAGCCGTAGGCCGATCGTTGGTGGTGCTGTGGGTGGGGTACCATGTGAGGGTTAGGGCCAGCCAAAGTTTTCAGTGGTCACTCTTTGCATGTGTTTTGCAGTCTCAGTCGTTCGGATTTTGGGGCCCCACGGAGCAATATTGGAGAATGGCTGCCGAGGGCCGGGAGATTCGAGGTTTGTGGTCAAACGCAAAGCCGTAGGCCGATCGTTGGTGGTGCTGTGGGTGGGGTACCATGTGAGGGTTAGGGCCAGCCAAAGTTTTCAGTGGTCACTCTTTGCATGTGTTTTGCAGTCTCAGTCGTTCGGATTTTGGGGCCCCACGGAGCAATATTGGAGAATGGCTGCCGAGGGCCGGTAGATTCGAGGTTTGTGGTCAAAGGCAAAGCCGTAGGCCGATGGTTGGTGGTGCTGTGGGTGGGGTACCATGTGAGGGTTAGGGCCAGCCCAAGTTTTCAGTGGTCACTCTTTGCATGTGTTTTGCAGTCTCAGTCGTTCGGATTTTGGGGCCCCACAGAGCAATATTGGAGAATGGCTGCCGAGGGCCGGTAGATTCGAGGTTTGTGGTCAAAGGCAAAGCCGTAGGCCGATGGTTGGTGGTGCTGTGGGTGGGGTACCATGTGAGGGTTAGGGCCAGCCAAAGTTTTCAGTGGTCACTCTTTGCATGTGTTTTGCAGTCTCAGTCGTTCGGATTTTGGGGCCCCACAGAGCAATATTGGAGAATGGCTGCCGAGGGCCGGTAGATTCGAGGTTTGTGGTCAAACGCAAAGCCGTAGGCCGATCGTTGGTGGTGTTGTGGGTGGGGTAACATGTGAGGGTTAGGGCCAGCCAAAGTTTTCAGTGGTCACTCTTTGCGTGTGTTTTGCAGTCTCAGTCGTTCGGATTTTGGGGCCCTTTGAGCAATATTGGAGAATGGCTGCCGAGGGCCGGTAGATTCGAGGTTTGTGGTCAAAGGCAAAGCCGTAGGCCGATGGTTGGTGGTGCTGTGGGTGGGGTACCATGTGAGGGTTAGGGCCAGCCAAAGTTTTCAGTGGTCACTCTTTGCATGTGTTTTGCAGTCTCAGTCGTTCGGATTTTGGGGCCCCACAGAGCAATATTGGAGAATGGCTGCCGATGCCGGTAGATTCGAGGTTTGTGGTCAAACGCAAAGCTGTAGGCCGATCGTTGGTGGTGCTGTGGGTGGGGTACCATGTGAGGGTTAGGGCCAGCCCAAGCTTTCAGTGGTCACTCTTTGCATGTGTTTTGCAGTCTCAGTCGTTCGGATTTTGGGGCCCTTTGAGCAATTTTGGAGAATGGCTGCCGAGGGCCGGTAGATTCGAGGTTTGTGGTCAAAGGCAAAGCCGTAGGCCGATCGTTGGTGGTGCTGTGGGTGGGGTACCATGTGAGGGTTAGGGCCAGCCCAAGTTTTCAGTGGTCACTCTTTGCATGTGTTTTGCAGTCTCAGTCGTTCGGATTTTGGGGCCCTTTGAGCAATATTGGAGAATGGCTGCCGAGGGCCGGTAGATTCGAGGTTTGTGGTCAAAGGCAAAGCCGTAGGCCGATCGTTGGTGGTGCTGTGGGTGGGGTACCATGTGAGGGTTAGGGCCAGCCAAAGTTTTCAGTGGTCACTCTTTGCATGTGTTTTGCAGTCTCAGTCGTTCGGATTTTGGGGCCCCACAGAGCAATATTGGAGAATGGCTGCCGAGGGCTGGTAGATTCAAGGTTTGTGGTCAAACGCAAATCCGTAGGCCGATCGTTGGTGGTGCTGTAGGTGGGGTACCATGTGAGGGTTAGGGCCAGCCAAAGTTTTCAGTGGTCACTCTTTGCATGTGTTTTGCAGTCTCAGTCGTTCGGATTTTGGGGCCCCACAGAGCAATATTGGAGAATGGCTGCCGAGGGCCGGTCGATTCGAGGTTTGTGGTCAAAGGCAAAGCCGTAGGCCGATCGTTGGTGGTGCTGTGGGTGGGGTACCATGTGAGGGTTAGGGCCAGCCAAAGTTTTCAGTGGTCACTCTTTGCATGTGTTTTGCAGTCTCAGTCGTTCGGATTTTGGGGCCGTTTGAGCAATTTTGGAGAATGGCTGCCGAGGGCCGGTAGATTCGAGGTTTGTGGTCAAAGGCAAAGCCGTAGGCCGATGGTTGGTGGTGCTGTGGGTGGGGTACCATGTGAGGGTTAGGGCCAGCCCAAGTTTTCAGTGGTCACTCTTTGCATGTGTTTTGCAGTCTCAGTCGTTCGGATTTTGGGGCCCTTAGAGCAATATTGGAGAATGGCTGCCGAGGGCCGGTAGATTCGAGGTTTGTGGTCAAACGCAAAGCCGTAGGCCGATCGTTGGTGGTGCTGTGGGTGGGGTACCATGTGAGGGTTAGGGCCGGCCAAAGTTTTCAGTGGTCACTCTTTGCATGTGTTTTGCAGTCTCAGTCGTTCGGATTTTGGGGCCCCACAGAGCAATATTGGAGAATGGCTGCCGAGGGCCGGTAGATTCGAGGTTTGTGGTCAAACGCAAAGCCGTAGGCCGATGGTTGGTGGTGCTGTGGGTGGGGTACCATGTGAGGGTTAGGGCCAGCCAAAGTTTTCAGTGGTCACTCTTTGCATGTGTTTTGCAGTCTCAGTCGTTCGGATTTTGGGGCCCCACGGAGCAATATTGGAGAATGGCTGCCGAGGGCCGGTAGATTCGAGGTTTGTGGTCAAAGGCAAAGCCGTAGGCCGATGGTTGGTGGTGCTGTGGGTGGGGTACGATGTGAGGGTTAGGGCCAGCCAAAGTTTTCAGTGGTCACTCTTTGCATGTGTTTTGCAGTCTCAGTCGTTCGGATTTTGGGGCCCCACAGAGCAATATTGGAGAATGGCTGCCGAGGGCCGGTAGATTCGAGGTTTGTGGTCAAAGGCAAAGCCGTAGGCCGATCGTTGGTGGTGCTGTGGGTGGGGTACCATGTGAGGGTTAGGGCCAGCCAAAGTTTTCAGTGGTCACTCTTTGCGTGTGTTTTGCAGTCTCAGTCGTTCGGATTTTGGGGCCCTTTGAGCAATATTGGAGAATGGCTGCCGAGGGCCGGTAGATTCGAGGTTTGTGGTCAAAGGCAAAGCCGTAGGCCGATCGTTGGTGGTGCTGTGGGTGGGGTACCATGTGAGGGTTAGGGCCGGCCAAAGTTTTCAGTGGTCACTCTTTGCATGTGTTTTGCAGTCTCAGTCGTTCGGATTTTGGGGCCCCACAGAGCAATATTGGAGAATGGCTGCCGAGGGCCGGTAGATTCGAGGTTTGTGGTCAAACGCAAAGCCGTAGGCCGATCGTTGGTGGTGCTGTGGGTGGGGTACCATGTGAGGGTTAGGGCCAGCCAAAGTTTTCAGTGGTCACTCTTTGCATGTGTTTTGCAGTCTCAGTCGTTCGGATTTTGGGGCCCCACGGAGCAATATTGGAGAATGGCTGCCGAGGGCCGGTAGATTCGAGGTTTGTGGTCAAAGGCAAAGCCGTAGGCCGATGGTTGGTGGTGCTGTGGGTGGGGTACCATGTGAGGGTTAGGGCCAGCCAAAGTTTTCAGTGGTCACTCTTTGCATGTGTTTTGCAGTCTCAGTCGTTCGGATTTTGGGGCCCCACGGAGCAATATTGGAGAATGGCTGCCGAGGGCCGGTAGATTCGAGGTTTGTGGTCAAAGGCAAAGCCGTAGGCCGATCGTTGGTGGTGCTGTGGGTGGGGTACCATGTGAGGGTTAGGGCCAGGTAAAGTTTTCAGTGGTCACTCTTTGCATGTGTTTTGCAGTCTCAGTCGTTCGGATTTTGGGGCCCCACAGAGCAATATTGGAGAATGGCTGCCGATGCCGGTAGATTCGAGGTTTGTGGTCAAACGCAAAGCTGTAGGCCGATCGTTGGTGGTGCTGTGGGTGGGGTACCATGTGAGGGTTAGGGCCAGCCCAAGCTTTCAGTGGTCACTCTTTGCATGTGTTTTGCAGTCTCAGTCGTTCGGATTTTGGGGCCCTTTGAGCAATTTTGGAGAATGGCTGCCGAGGGCCGGTAGATTCGAGGTTTGTGGTCAAAGGCAAAGCCGTAGGCCGATCGTTGGTGGTGCTGTGGGTGGGGTACCATGTGAGGGTTAGGGCCAGCCCAAGTTTTCAGTGGTCACTCTTTGCATGTGTTTTGCAGTCTCAGTCGTTCGGATTTTGGGGCCCTTTGAGCAATATTGGAGAATGGCTGCCGAGGGCCGGTAGATTCGAGGTTTGTGGTCAAAGGCAAAGCCGTAGGCCGATCGTTGGTGGTGCTGTGGGTGGGGTACCATGTGAGGGTTAGGGCCAGCCAAAGTTTTCAGTGGTCACTCTTTGCATGTGTTTTGCAGTCTCAGTCGTTCGGATTTTGGGGCCCCACGGAGCAATATTGGAGAATGGCTGCCGAGGGCCGGTAGATTCGAGGTTTGTGGTCAAAGGCAAAGCCGTAGGCCGATCGTTGGTGGTGCTGTGGGTGGGGTACCATGTGAGGGTTAGGGCCAGCCAAAGTTTTCAGTGGTCACTCTTTGCATGTGTTTTGCAGTCTCAGTCGTTCGGATTTTGGGGCCCCACGGAGCAATATTGGAGAATGGCTGCCGAGGGCCGGTAGATTCGAGGTTTGTGGTCAAAGGCAAAGCCGTAGGCCGATCGTTGGTGGTGCTGTGGGTGGGGTACCATGTGAGGGTTAGGGCCAGCCAAAGTTTTCAGTGGTCACTCTTTGCATGTGTTTTGCAGTCTCAGTCGTTCGGATTTTGGGGCCCCACAAATCAATATTGGAGAATGGCTGCCGAGGGCCGGGAGATTCGAGGTTTGTGGTCAAAGGCAAAGCCGTAGGCCGATGGTTGGTGGTGCTGTGGGTGGGGTACCATGTGAGGGTTAGGGCCAGCCCAATTTTTCAGTGGTCACTCTTTGCATGTGTTTTGCAGTCTCAGTCGTTCGGATTTTGGGGCCCCACAGAGCAATATTGGAGAATGGCTGCCGAGGGCCGGTAGATTCGAGGTTTGTGGTCAAAGACAAAGCCGTAGGCCGATCATTGGTGGTGCTGTGGGTTGGGTAACCCTAAACCCTAAACCCAACCCTAACGCTAACCCTAACGCTAACCCTAACGCTAACCCTAACGCTAACCCTAACCCCTAACCCTAACGCTAACCCTAACCCCTAACCCTAACCCCTAACCCTAACCCTAACACTAACCCTAACCCTAACCCTAACCCTAACCCTAATCACACCCTAACCCTAATCAAACCCTAACCCTAAGCATAACCAAACCCTAACCCTAACCCTAACCCTAAGCATAACCAAACCCTAACCCTAACCCTAACCCTAACCCTAACCCTAACCCTAACCCTAACCCTAACCCTAACCCTAACCTAACCCTAACCCTAACCCTAACCCTAACCCTAACCCTAACCCTAACCCCTAACCCTAACCCTAACCCTAACCCTAACCCTAACACTAACCCTAACCCCAACCCCAACCCCAACCCCAACCCTAACCCTAACACTAACCCTAACCCTAACCCTAACCCTAACCCTAACCCTAACCCTAACCCTAACCCTAACCCTAACCAAACCCTAACCCTAACCCTAACCCTAACCCTAACCCTAACCCTAACCCTAACCCTAACCCTAAACCCTAACCCTAACCCTAACCCTAACCCTAACCCTAACCCTAACCCTAACCCTAATGGCCCTAACCCTAACCCTAACCCTAACCCCTAACCCTAACCCTAACCCTAACCCTAACCCCTAACCCTAACCCTAACCCTAACCCTAACCCTTACTCTAACCCTAACCCTAACCCTAACCCTAATGACCCTAACCCTAACCCTACCCCTAACCCTAACCCCTAACCCTAACCCTAACCCTAACCCTAACCCTAACCCTTACCCTAACCCTAACCCCTAACCCTAACCCTAACCCTAACCCTAACCCTAACCCTAACCCTAACCCAACCCCAACCCCAACCCCAACCCCAACCCTAACCCTAACCCTAACCCTAACCCTAACCCTAACCCTAACCCTAACCTTAACCCTAACCCTAACCCTATCCCTAACCCTAACCCTAACCCTAACCCTAAACCCTAACCCTAACCCTAACCCTAACCCTAACCCTAACCCTAACCCTAACCCTAATGGCCCTAACCCTAACCCCAACCCTAACCCTAACCCTAACCCCTAACCCTAACCCTAACCCTAACCCTAACCCCTAACCCTAACCCTAACCCTAACACCTAACCCTAACCCTAACCCTAACTCTAACCCTAACCCTAACCCTAACCCTAATGACCCTAACCCTAACCCTACCCCTAACCCTAACCCCTAACCCTAACCCTAACCCTAACCCTAACCCTAACCCTAACCCTTACCCTAACCCTAACCACTAACCCTAACCCTAACCCTAACCCTAACCCCTAACCCTAACCCTAACCCTAACCCTAACCCTAACCCTAACCCTAATCCTAACCCTAACACTAACCCTAACCCTAACCCTAAACCCAAACCCTAACCCTAACCCTAACCCTAACCCTAACCCTAAACCCTAACCCTAACCCTAACCCTAACCCTAACCCTAACCCCTAACCCTAACCCTAACCCTAACCCTAACCCTAACCCTAACCCTAACCCTAACCCTAACCCTAACCCTAACCCTAACCCCTAACCCCTAACCCTAACCCTAACCCTAACCCTAACCCGAACCCGAACCCGAACCCGAACCCGAACCCTAACCCTAACCCTAACCCTAACCCTAACCCTAACCCTAACCCTAATGACCCTAACCCCTAACCCTAACCCTAACCCTAACCTAACCCTAACCCTAACCCTAACCCTAACCCTAACCCTCATCCTAACCCTAACCCTGAGCCTGACCCTGACCCTAACCCTAACCCTAACCCTTCCAGGTGATGATGGTCAAGCCCCAGGCCCATGCAGCCATTCTCTGCACACAAGTCCCCTGGGGCTGGCTGTCTGACACACGTTTAATGAAAGAACATAGCCCCAGAGATTTGGGCTGTTCAACTTCAGATGGGGAAAAGTGTGTGTGTGTGCGTCTGAGTGAGGTAGATCTGCTCTCCCATTTCCTTTTTTCACCTCAGCAAAAACATTGCAAGATTTACACTCAAGAAATCAAAGGGTAAATGATGCAGAAGGCTCCAACCACACATTTCCACTGACTCCCTAGAAATATGCAAGACCACACCATCAGTCACACTGCCCTACCTGCTGTAGAAGGGTCAGACCAGAAATGGTTTCAAGACAGAAAACCTGAAGATACCAGGAACACAAACCAAGAGCCCCTAATCAAACCCTAAAAATGAAAACAAGCTTTCATCCTTCACAAGAAAAGACCATTCAGAACACAAGTTAAAAATAACATCATCCCAGTAACCCAGCCCAACAAACCCAGACTCTGTCAGGAAAAAGAACGTGCTCACCTAAACTCTGGCATATCACAACCTTCCCACCCCATAGCCCCAGTACCTGGAACCCCAGCATCCCATTGCCCCAGCAGATTGTAGCCCAAAGATACCAAAAAATGGGATACAAATTCCCTGGAGATCTCTGCCAGGGCCTTCAGGTGGCCCCAGATCCGTGGAGTGCCCCCCCCAATCCTGACATCAGTGCAAACACTGAGAGGAATCCCGGACACGCCCCCAAAATTTTGGTAAATGACCTGGGCCCCTCACAACAAGGACATTGAGGGGGTGAAGCTGGGGACTCACACATGTCTGAGACCACCCCTGGTGCCTCAAGTGTCATCTGTGGCTTGCGTGTTAAGAGGAGGGAAAGGAGATTCCTCCTGGCACTGTCTGGGTGTCCAGTGGGAGAGTGGGAGAAGCAGAGGTTGTGTGTCTAGAGGGGAACTGGCTGTGCTGGAAAGGAGGGAGGGAGGGGACATGAGCCATGACTTCAGTGTGTGTCCCATTGGGTTCCTGGGGAGCCCCAGGGAGAGCTGAAGGGAGCCCCGAGAGAGTTGAGCAAGTGGCCAAGTCTGGCGCTGGTCCTGTGCTGCTGGGCCAGGCTCCTGAGCCTGAGAGATCTGCTGGCAAGCAGAGAGTGCTGCAGAGAGAGAGCTCTGGGCAGGAGCAGCTCCTCTGCAGAGCAAAGCTTTCAAGCCATGATCTACAATATCTTAATAATCCTAGGACCTGTCAAGTTTCCTTATTTCTTTTTTCTAGGCATAGCAGAAGACCTAAACTGCGGAGGTGTCAGCAAAAGTTCCCACCTGAGAAACCAGTTGAAAGAAATACTAGTCCTATATTCAATTGTCCCTGCAACCTTTATTTAAACCTCTAAGATATTTTCTTGGGTTTTTTTTAGCCACAAATTCACTGTTTTCAATATCCTATTTCTTGAAATAAGTTTCGGGAAACACATATAAAGAAAGCTGTGGCACCACCCTCAAGCCTAAAGCCCTTGATGTGACTCTTCAGCGATTCCCTTTATGTCGGAAGATGTTACAAGCGGTTTGCATTGTCTCTGAGCTGCCGTCACCCTTTCGCTTCTAAACACTCTGAAGGCATGCTATGCAAAAGGAGCAACTCTAAACTACAGAGCTGGCTGAAACAGCTGCTATATCTGTAACCAGTGATAGGGAGCGTTCCTAATGGTCTAATAGTTCCCAGATTTTTCTTCTCACCTGCATCCTGAATGTGTTCAAACATCAAGTTTCTTGAAATTAAAGTTGGAAGAGAGAGATATCATACAGCACCACCAGCAGTAGGGCTACTGTCTTACTGTTATATCACAAACCTCAAATATATCAGCCCTTGGTTGCCACTCTCCACTGTTGCTCAATAGGGCTACAAAAACTCCGAATGAACGGGACTGACAAACAAATGCAAAGAGTGACCACTAAAAAATTGGCTGGCCCTAACCCTCACATGGAACCCTTCCCACAGCACCACCAACAATTGGGCTACAGCTTTGCTTTACTATCAAATACCTCAAATATTTGACCCCTTGGCGGCTCCCCCACTGTATCACAATATGGTTTCAAAATTCAATACAAACGGGCCTGGCTGTAAATTGCAAAAAGTGACCACTGAAAACTTCTGGTGGCCCTAAACCACCAGAACCCTTCCTACAGCACTAGCAAGACTCAGGCTACGAGTTTTCTTTAGTACCAAAAACCTCAAACATTCGTCCCCTCAGTCACTCTCCCCACTGTATCTCAATATGGCTCCAAAATTTTTCACTAACATGCCCGGCAAAAAAAAAATGCAAATAGTGACCACTTAAAACTGGCCAGCAGGCCCAATCCCTCCAACTGAGGCCTTTTCAAAGCACCACTAGCAATCATGCTATGGGTTTTCTTTAGTATCAAAAAACCTCAACCATTGGACCCCTCAGCCGCTCTCCACATGCTCCCACCCATGAGGCAGGTGCTGGACAGTCCCAGTGTCTCCAAAGCAGGTTAGGGTGCCACCAGATGCATATATATGTGGAAAAGTGAATTTTGGGCTAAGTGATATCTCTGCCTTGGTTTCCAAGGAAGAAATTTTTTGGTCTTTTTGTTTGTTTTGCATGCTGGAGAACCAGCAGGGTATAGATAAAAATGCTGCTTCTGACCCCTTTACACAAAGTGGGACGAAAAACATGCAATGTAATTTGCCTCTGGTTGCAGAAGAAAAATGTGAAGCTCTTTATTTATCACTATTTTATGTTAATTTTCTTTTTTTACATTCATTAACTCACTAGGTTTCTTCTATCTGTGAGCTGCCTCTTATTTTTTATAAATATATAAATTCCATGGGCCCCAATTTCCTCAAAGTTATCATTGTGCTACATGAGGATCAGTGGGGCCACGCACTCTTTGAATCCTTCCCAATAATCAATGGTGTGAAACAAGGATGCGTTCTCACACCCACTCTATTCCCGTGATGCTCCAAAGGTCCACGGCAGACCTCAATGAAGAAAATGGCATTTACACCTGATATTGTACTGATGGGAGTCTATTCAGCCTAAGGTGACTGAAGGCCCACACCTAAATTACCATGTCCAAGAATTGCTCTTCAGCGCATAACATCCTGCTTTGCATAGGCTGCAAATCTTTTTAGGTTGGAAGTCAACCTGAAGAAGACAGAAGTTCTCTACCAGCCTGCACCACAGGTGAATCAGAGCTTAAGACAGTCCAGCATTTCAGCTCTCTAGGATACATTTCTTCCTTGGACACCAAGATCGACAAAGAAATAGGCAACAGATTAGCAAATGCATACAGAGCATTTGGAAGACTTCATAAAAGAGTCTGGAGCAATAAACACCTGAAGAAAAGAACAAAGATTGATGTCTACAGAGTCATTGTACTGTCTGCTGTTTTATAAGGGTCTGAATCACGGGGCACCTACTGCCACCAGTTGTGACTCCTTGAATGCTTCCATCAGTGCTCCCTCCGTACAGTCCTAAACATCCATTGGATGACTGTGTGACCAATGTCACTGTCCTTGAACAGGCAGGGGTCACCAGTATTGAGGCCATGCTACTGAGGACACAGCTGCACTAAGCAGGGCACGTCTCCAGGATGGAGGATCACCACCTCCCTATGATTGTTCTCTATGGTGAACTTGCCACCAATTGCCGCAACAGAGAAGCCCCAGAGAGGAGATGCAAGGACTCCATGAAACAATCCCTCAGCTTTGGCCATATTGACTGCCATCAGTGGTCCCCTCTGGCCTCCGATCAGGAGATACACCATCTATAACACCGCTGCCTCCTTTGAGAGTGCATGGAGAATCAGTCTTGAGGAGAAAAGACAATGCAGAAAGAACCATGCCTTGCCAGGAGACTTTCTTGTTGTGCCTTTTGCAACCACACTTGCCTATCCTCCATTGGCCTTATCAGCCATCAGCGCACTTGCACCAAGTGTGGGTAGAGCCTTTCTTAATTCTTTGTTCATGAAGCCAAGCCATGAAATATGTAAATACAAAATCTGTATGTGTAAACACACATGCATAAATAAAATAGTAATGATGTGCATATCTACATTTGTGTATATATAAAAGCTAAATTATCTCCAATTTATCCAACATCCTTTATATCTCCTATATGCATACAAAGCCAGCATTATGTTCCTAAGTGCATAGACATCCTGTTTATAGGAGACAGGCTCCTACAAGGAATACAGATTAAAAGTGTTCCTGGTGGATAAGTAACTCCTAATTCCTTAATTTCATTTTATTTGCTCACCAGAGCAAGCAGTGGAAGTTGCATACATGTTTATTTAACCTCCTTGTGTAGCTGGTGTTCCTGTGGTTCATACCTGAGATACCTGAGCTGGTACCAAGACGGGGGGCGGATACTCTGAGGAGCTCCTCTGCTACTGGAGGGGAGTTTGGAATTATGAGCAGGGGAAATAAGGTTGAATCAAACAAGAGAAAGGCTGACAGGAGGAAAAGAAGGAGACCTTGAGCTGAGTTGGTTTTGAATTTTTTTCTGGGGGAGCCTGGGACTTGCACATCATTGACCCACGGCCCTGACTCACCTGCAGCACCATGGGGACCTTCCCCTTGTCCCCATGGCCACAGTTAATCCTAACAAACACTGCACTTTCTTAGAGAAGAAAATCATTGAGAAAATTCTTCGTCTTTGTTAAAAGCCATGAGATTGCCCAGCAGTGACCCCAGATCCAGGCTGTCTCCCCAAGGGTGATGATGCCTCGGAGTGACTGCCAAACTCTGCTGCCATCTCCACCCTCTGCCCTGGGAGGGCTCTGGGCCACTGGCTGTCTCAGTGCAGGGGATGCAAGGAGCATCCTTGGGAAAGGGGCTTGCTCCAGCTGTATGGACAAGGAGCACTGGCCTGGAAGGCAGATCTGGGTGTGTGTGAGAGTATGTTTGTGTGAGAGGGTATGTTTATGTACCTGTGTATCTGTATGTGCAGGGGTGTATCTGCATGTACAACCCTGAACCCAACTCCTGAGCGAACACCCTTTGCCAGCCACCAGCTGCTATTTCCTTGTCAAAATAGCAAGGCAAGGAAATCATTAGGGGATCATTAGGATGGAGGCATCACCATCCATCTCCCTGGCTAGTTTGCAAGATATAAAACTTGGACCCATCTGGAGGAAGCAGTATTGATCCCACTTGGGGAGGTGGCAAAGCAGACACACAGTGCAAGCTCCCCCTGCAGTGCCTGGGGCAGAGCAGACAGCATGGCACAAACTGCATTGATTTTTGCACTCTGTGCCTCAGTATTTCGGACTCCTGAAAGAGCTATTTCCCAAACGCCAGCACCCTGGTAAGATGTTGGTCAGAAAGCTGCCCTCTGTCCCCTTGCTGGAGGTTTTGAGAGCAACTCTGAGCTTGATCCCTTATGGAAAGTATTTGTGGCTCTGCTGGGCACTAACGCTGTCCCTGAGCCTACAACCACAGTTCCTGCTTTTAGGTAAAATGGTGCAGAGCTCAGTGCCAGCCGGGTGGGGAAAGGAGAGGGAGAAGGTGATGGAGCACAGGCTTGGAGAAACTCGGAGCAAACCCCACCCCCTGTGGGATGAGGAGGTGGGGGCCCTTATCCCAGGTTTCTGGGTTATACAGTAGGTACTGGGCAGTTCCCTGGCCCCAGTGTTTCAGTGAGAACACAAGCAAAGCCTGCCAGAGCCCCAGAAGCCCAGGGGATGGAGCGCTTGCTGCTGGCTGGAGCTGCATTTCCAGATATGTGGGCAACTCGCACTGCTCTTTCTTCCCACTGACAAGGAAAGGTTGTGGTAATTACCAGTGCCCTGAGCTGAGAGAACATCCGTGGGAGAAGGATGAGCTGTGGGATAGTGGAGCTAAGATGTAATGCTCGAGTCCTGTGAAATCTGAAGAACCTCCATTCCTCCCAGATCTCTACAGAGGTGACTTCTCCTTACTGCAAGGACACCCACGGAGGAGCCCCTGGTAAAGGAGTTCTGCTAGGATCAAAGAAAACCAACATCACCACAAGATGCAACCTTGATGGACCACCCCAAAATCCAAAGGGAGCCACGGGACAGCCCCAAACCACCCAGTGGTCCCCAACACTCCCACAACATTCCTCCCATCACCCTGTGCTGCAGCAGCTGGTCCTCCATAGCTGGTCCCAGAGCCACTATGAGACAAGGCAGGATATGTCCCTTGTGTGACCATGGAGGACAGCAGTGTCCAACCACACACGTGGTGCCCTCCACAGAGAAGTTTCCATGGGGGTCCCAGCACTCCATCCCACCCTGGGCAGAGTGAGGAGCTGTGCCCACTGCAGATGGGCTGGCCTCAGTCAAAAAAAGGGAGGGAAATACAGCACTTTTTTTCCTCCCCTTTTTATAAAGTGCTGTGCAAACCTCAACACATCCCTCTTTTTTTCCACAGGTGAAATAGTGACTTGACATAACTGGTTTTTGTCCTCTTCACAAAATTCAAACCTCAGAAAAGTTGAGTCAATATTCCACAATTATCTCTTTACAAAGAAACTTGGAGCCTTCCCAAAAAAGCTGCCACAGCCGGTGGCTCTCAGCTGGCTGCCACGTGTCCATGCACCCAAGAGCACATGGCTGATCACAATGCCACCAGGACATTTGGTTCCCACCAACACCAGGGCTCTGGCTGCTGCCACCAGCCCTGTGGCAGGGTCTCCAGAGTTCCCTTGCATCACACAGCCCCATCAGTCCCAGTTTTTGCTACCACATTTGCAGTGCTGGTCTCTGGGTCACAAGCATGGAAGAGATGGGTGCAGTCAAGTCCTGGATACCACCACAGAACCATAGATATATTAAATGGAGAGGGATGGATGGGTGGATGCGTTCCAATTTTTACTCCAGCATTTCCTCACAGGCAGGTGCTGGATGCTGTAACAGCTACATTTACAATGATGTCACACGTACATAATGACTTTACAGACACTTTTCCAAAGAACTTCATCCCTCAGAATAAATAGAGGTGCAGGACTGTGCTCTGCTTCTGCTGCTTCCAGCTGCCAGTGTGCACTGGGAGGGAGCAGGAATATCCCCCTTTTATGGAAAGGAAAACTGAGGCACAGAGACAGCCCATACCGGCCCCAAAGGAGATGAATGGCAGAACTTTACCCAGCTTTCTGCTGTTTAGTTTCCCCAGGTTTTCCTAGGACACCATCCACACCAGCTGCCTCCTTGTTTTGGGGCAAGGAGGAGGTTGGTCACCTGTAAGCTCAGAGATGCTCCATCACACTCACTTGCTTCTTTCTCCTTGTACTCTTGGTGTGGTTTTTTGTTTGTGATTTTTTTTTTTTTTTAATTAGCAGAAACTAGTCCAATAAAATTATCCCAGAAGAACAAACACTACAGGAGATGTCTGGGCTTTGCTTACAGTAAGACAGTTTCCTGCCAAAGTTTGAAAAGGAAACAACTGCAGTGAGGTAGCAAGTGGAATGAGCAGTTTTATACAAACCTTCCTGAAACAGACACTGAACTTACCAGGTTGAAGGCTTAGAGCTGCTTGGGAGGTGGGTTAGATGGTTTCTCCAAGTCCAGCCTGGGCAACACCTCCAGCAACACCCCGCACCCCTGCAGCACCACCAGAGATAATGGGGGAAGGTGAAAATGGCCATGTCCAGCACTGTGTTTCAGCCCACTAGGCTCAGGACACTTCTGGAGAAGCCTCTGCTGTGGTGGCCAAGCTCTGGGTCCCCAGAGAGCATGTGATGGCAAACAATCAGCGGGAAAGGGAGATAGGGCTAAGCCCCGGGGAGAAATGAGGATGTCCTCACCTGGTGCTGGGAAACCAGTTAAAAAGTGCTTGTACATCCCTCACCCCCCCCCCCTCCACCCCCCCTCAGCCTCCGGGGGACACATGCAGTGCCAGAGTGGAGCCAGGGAGAGGTGAAGGGGTGGTTCAGCCCTGCCCAGAGAGGTGGAGCCACTTAATTAAGCGGCTCAAGTGGGAAGTTAGCACGCAGGAGAAGAAGCAGCCCCCTGAGGAGGACAAGCAAGGGGAGCTGTGGTGGGATGAGAGCAGGACCTGGGGGGTACCAGGAGTGTTTTGGCTCATGGCACACCCTGCAATCCCACCAGCCCCATACCCTCATCTGGCAAACTGCTAAATTCTCAGGACTCAGGTCTTCTGGAGACAGGATGGAAAATCCCATCCCTGCCCAGGGAGAGGCGTGGGGATTGCACAGGTGAGCAGCTGCAGACCCACACCAAGGATGTGCCCAGGGATGCACCAAGGGATGTGCTGAGGGATGCCCTGAGGGATGCATCAAGTGCTCACTTTTCAGGCAAGGCTAAAGCTGAGGCTGAGTAAGAGAAAACATCCTCATCACTGTCTTGGATCCTTAACATTTAACACAGCTTCCCTGTTCCCACCTGGGTAAGATCCCTCCTGTTTACATCAATCAAATGCCAAATACAGTTTCCCTGCACCTCGAAACAAAGCTGTCCATGGGATGGCCAGCCCCACCATGCAACACTAAATCCAGATGAATATCGATTTTTTTAATGACAAGCACTCTAGCCCAAATAGCACACTATGTGCGGCAGCCAGCTGTGGGAGGACATGCCCACCTGTTACTCAGCAAATTAATTACTTGATTCCCCTTCTCCACAGTGTGCTGTCTGCTAGGAAATTTTCATTCTGTCTCTTGATCTTGCAAACAAATTTTTAATATCACTGCTTAAACGCTGGGATGTAAGTGTTAGGTTGTCTTGTTGATTATGGCACTAAAAGGTCAGAGCCAACTAATGGGAAGAACAAGCAGCCCTGGGAGGGCAGCAGCGATCTGCCGGGGGCAAGCATACACCTGGGGACAACCCCACCACTCTGCCTGCATCAGCTCCCTCTGCCCTCTCCACCTCCTTCATGCAAGGCTGTTTTCCAGGTCTCATGACCCAACAAAGCTGTTTCTGGGGAAAATTTCCCCCTCGTGAGTTTGCTGCTGGGGATGCCGACAGTGCCAGGTTTCCCCATGGAGGCAGAGAGCTCAGCTCGCCCTGTCCTAGGTGGATTTGCTCCCAGAGGGTAAGGGCAGCTGCCAAACCCACTGCCTCTCATGCCAGAGCCATCTCCGTCTCCATTTCCACCCCCAGTTTGGCCCCCCTGGCAACCAGCACCCCAGGAGCTCCACCTCGTGAGCAAAATCGGAATTTTTTTTCCCTTGCCATTTTCCATTCATTTCCCCAGCATTCACAACAAAACACAAAGGTCGAAAGACCTTTAAAATGCTCTTTCCCTTGGCTCTTTCAGTCACGGTGGCAAAATAAAATTCCAGTTGCCTCAGAGTGCCTCAGCTGAGGAAATATGTTTTTCATCTGTGCCTATTACTATCACTCCAATTCTGCAAGATGAGTTCATTATATTTATTTTAAAGCCCCTTTCAAAAATGTTAGTCCTTCTGCAATAAAAGGGCCTGAAAGAATAAAACCCTGAGGCACTGTTAGTGCTCCCCTGGGAAGAGCATGGTGTGGTCACAAGCAGGAATGTTATTCACTTCCTACAGATGCTGTCCTGCACCAGGAATAGTTCCTGCTACAAACCCCAAGACCTTCCCCAGGCAAAGAAATTCAGTGCTGATTCCAGGTATCTGAATGTTGCTGGACACTTCAAGATGAACTGGAAATTTTAGGAAAATCTTAGGAATCTTAGGAAATAATTGCAACGATTTTTTTTTTTTTTTTTTCCCCAAGACCTTGGGCATTGGGCTTGATTCTTAAGCACCAGCTGCAAAAATAGCCACTGTCACTGGGCTGTTCATGCAACCTCTTGAGGCATCTGCCCAGGAATCAAAGGTGCTGCTGGATTTAGGGAGAGATCTCCAGCTGCCACAGGCTCCTCTTGGGGAGACAGCTTCTATCTTCTCTTCCCAGGATGTTTATGTTACAGTGACACACAGCAGTTGGAAACATTCACAGCCCCTTTGCTAGAGCATCATGGGGGAAAGGGTCCCATTGAGCAGAGGAC
Source organism: Heliangelus exortis (assembly GCF_036169615.1). Taxonomy (NCBI): domain Eukaryota; kingdom Metazoa; phylum Chordata; class Aves; order Apodiformes; family Trochilidae; genus Heliangelus; species Heliangelus exortis. The sequence goes on along the minus strand of NC_092437.1, from coordinate 16,245,539 downwards.
AGTGCCAGAAGGGTGAAGCAGATGAAAAAGCATCATAAAATACAGTAGCGGGTTGGAATCCCCACCCCATCACCAATATCAAATGCAAGTAAGTCAAAGAAATGTTCATCTCAGAATGGAGTCATTTCTTTCAGCTGCACTGAGCTGCACTGGGAACATTGAGGCAGTTTGTGATCTGTAAGATTAATAGGAAATCTCCTCTGGATTGGGAGTGATTCCCTCTTTTATTGGAAACCCCAAAGTGTAATGGCTGTAGGACAGGAAGAGGAAGGTAAATTGCAGTAATGTTATGTTTCTTTGTGCAGACATGCTTTTGATCATAGAAAAATACACCATCTCTTTCTAAATTACTTGTATTGATTTAACAGTTAGTAACAGGGAGGGGAAGGGTGGTGGTTTGTTGTTTTTTTTTCTTTGGCAAATCCATTTTGCAAAGTCTCTTGGAAATCTGACAGTTCAGTGCAATTAAAAAAAGGGTGCATCAGACAAGATGACTGCTGTCAGGCATGAGGTTCTGCACAGAGGCATGGGCTGTACTTGCATGGGCTCAAGCCCCCTTCTCTCCAGCACCCTGTCCCACAGAGCTCATCAGCTGAGTTCTTGCCTAATATCCTTTATGCCTAACGAGCTGTTCCTGTGCTTTCCTCCCTGCCCAAACCACATGCACTATGCTGCCCTTCTTGCATGTTTCCAAATTCAGAAAAAGTTTAAGTAGCTGCCTGGCTGGGCTGTGGACATTGTTTCCTTCTCGTGATGCCCTTGCTGGAGCAGTCAGGCAGCCAGGGTAGCTCTGGTGGCATGGGGATGGTGACTGGGCTTGTGGCACAGCCAGGATTGATTGAGTCCTTCCCAGGTTAACCTCAACCCCTGCCACCCTGAGTGAATCCCTGTTACCACTGAAAAAGCCTTTTCTCTCTCCAGAAGTGAGGGGATGCTGCAGGTGAGCTACAGAGGATGCCCAGCAATGGCCAAGTGCCCTGAGAAAACCTCCCCAGAACTGCCAGCTCCCCCTGCAACTTTTTCTGAGTTTGGAAATGACACCCACCCTAAACTGAGCATCCCAGCACAGGAAGAGAAGGTTATTCAACCCCACCCGCTATCTCCAAAGCTGGTGCAAGGATCAACCTGTCTCCCTCTGCACACCCAGCACAGCATCAGGCGCCTCAAAAGACTTTTTGCCCCCATCTGACCCCCCCAGGGTTCCAATCACCCCTACCTCCAGCTCACAGCAATGTCCCACAGTGAAACCTCTCCTTCCGCTGCTAGCAAACACCCTGAGGCACAGCCCTGGTATCACCCACATACAGATTTTTTACTTCACTAAAAAAAAAAAAAAAAAAAAAAGCATTTTCATGCAGAATCTTTTGGTTCATAAAAGAAGCTGTTTCCCAGCAGCCACCTGAACAACCTTCCACCCTCAGCTGAAAAATAAAGTGACCCAGGAGTCAGCAAAATAAAATGAACCATCCAACTCCAACAAAGAAAAGTGGTTCCTGTCCCTGGGCACAATATGGAAAAATTTGGCAAATAGAGCTGATCTGCAGCTTCCATCTCTCCAGTGCTCCAGTCTCCAGCCCTCTGGTTGTCTGTCTGGGTCCTTGTGCTGCAAGGACCTGCAAATGCTCCAAGGGATCCAAGGCAGGTGAGCGAGAGCTGCCACATTAGCGCTTTGAGCCGGACGATATAAATATAAAACATGGGTACAAATGGGTTCTTGGTACAGAAAATATCATCTCACAAGGCACTGGGGTGACAACCACACACGGCAGGTTCCAACCCGGCTTCTCCAGCTGCTGCTGAGCATCAGAGCAGGATGAAGGAGGGGAAGAAGGGACTGGAGAAGTCCTGGTGCTGCCATCCAGGAGGGATTCAACCCCAAAGCCCAAGGAGTTGTTTTTCCCAGCTGGCTGTTGCTTTTCCTTGGGCTGGCAGAGGGTCCAGATCTCTTTGGGCTGGGTTTGGCCCAGAGGAAGGTGCATAGATGGGCCAGGGTCTTGGGGTCCTCTGCCCTCTCAGCTCCCTCCTCATGCCAGCAGCCCCAGCCGGGTCACCTTGGCTGAGAGGAAGGAGTGGATGATGAAGACGATAGTTTTGGGGCAAGAGTGAAGGTCCAATTGCTGCAAGAAAGAAACAGAAGGATGTATACAGGGAGTTGGGCTCTTCCTGGAGCAACCTAGCTTTCTGGTTGTGGTGGGGAGGGATGGGACCTTTCCCCCAGCCCAGAGCGCCTCCAAAACCAGTCTTACTGGGGAGGGCTGTATATCACAGGGGCTGTGTGTAGCCAGGGATGAGCCACGCCTCAGCCCCACAAGGCAGAATGGGTGCTGTGCACAGGGTGGGTGCTCTGCTCCCCTTCTTCCCCCAGGCCTGGTGGGAGGGTGGGTGGGAGAATACCACGGGTAAAGCCAACTCACAATCTCTCCCTCCGGGCCACCAAAGTCCAGGTAGAGCATCTTGGTGCCATCATCTGAGGACATCTGCAGCTTCTCGAAGGGCTGCTGGAGCAGGACAGTCTTGCTGAGCCCGGGCTCGGTGGTGGAGATGGTGAAGCCCTTGTCGATGTGGATGGAGAGGGTGCAGTCCTGCCCCTTCCACGTGCAGGCTGGGGCAGGGGACAGTGGGAGAAGTGAGCCAGGGGCCGTCTGCCCCACCACCCGCACCCCCAGCTCCCCACTCACCTGTCGAGACCTCCTGGGCCAGCTCGGCGGCCCCGTGGGTGCCATCCACCAGCAGGCGGGTCCAGAGCGCCAGGTCCCGGGGGCTCTCCAGGCTGAAGAGGTGGGTCTGCACGCCCAACCGGGTGCCGCTGCGCAGTGCGAACGACAGCTCCGCCGCGTACAGCGCCGAACCCTTGGCCGGCCCCGAGTGCACCAGCCTGCCGCACCCACCCGCCATCAGAACTCCCATCGGTACCGCCAATGGTACCGCTCCTCTCCCGTTATCAGCACCGCCCTCGGTACCGCCCCGCCCGGGTGGTGTTTACGGGCGCGGCCGGCAGGGGGCGCTGCAGCCCCGCATACTGCCCGCCCCCGCCCGCAGAACCAAGGGAGCTGCTGCCGAACCCATCTGCCCTGAGCCCCGGCACCACAGACACCATCCCGGGACACTGACACCATCTCCAGTGACCTGCCAGCACCCCTGGACATTGTCATTATCCCCAACGCCTGCCATCATCCCTAGGACTCTACCACCAACGCCTGTGTCCTGCCACCATCCCCTAGACACTGTCACCACCCCCTCATCTCTTCCATCATCCCATGGTCCCCCACCACCCTACTACTCTACCCAAAAGCCACTGCCACCACCCTGGGGCTCTGCCCCAATCCCCAGCCCCTAACACCACCCTCAGTCACTGCCACTACCCTGGGGCTCTGCCACCACTCTAGGGCTCTTCCCTGACCTCAGCCCCTGCCAACAACCCTGGGCACTGTCACCACCCTTCCCTTCACACAGGGCAGGAAGGTGCCAGGCCGGTGTCTCCTACCTGGTGGCAATGAGTGGGTAGCTGTGTGTGGGCTTGCCCACGGCATCACGGCTCTGGGGCAGACTGCCATAGAGCAGCAGCTCCTTCTCCGTCAGGACAGCCAAGAGGTTCCTGGTACCGGTGCTGGGGAGCTGCAAGGGTGCTGGTGATCAGGGCCACCAGCAACATGGTGACCAGGGGCAGGGGGGGACATGGAGGTTACCTGTTCGGTCAGCCAGCCTACGTGTTTGATGTCCCGTCCGGCTACCGTGCCAGTACCCCCCAGATGTGCTCGCAGCTCCTCCTTCACCCTCGGCAGCAGCGCGACCACATTGGCCTGAATGGCACTGAGCCACGACTGCGCTGTGGCCTCGTCCTTCGCCCGCAGGAAGAGGGCAACGCGCCCGTCCGCCGAGCACACCTCCAGGTACCTGCAGGGACATGGCCCCACTGGGTCCCCACCGGCCCACGGTGACTCGGGACACCACAGTGGCACGGCCACCCCCCAGCACCACACCCTGACCTGTGCTCCGGGTCGGCGGGGAGGCACTTGCGGGACACGTAGCACATCTTCAAGGGCACGGTCCTGCCCTCCCGGAGCTCCCGAGGGGGCAGGAGGGGGGATGAGCACTTCTGTGGGGCAGCAGGAGAGGGGTCCCAGCTGACTGTGGCTCCCATGGATGAGTTCTTGAAGTAAGGGGAGATCTCCTTCATGTACTTCACTGGAAGAGAAGCAGCACCCATCTGAGGACGTGGCATGGGCCACGGTGGCCTCATCCTGCCCACCAGTACCCTCTGTCCTCCTGAGACTCCTTGCACCTTCTCTGCATCAAAGCTGGTATCTGCTTTGCCACCTCTCTGGAGCCACCACCCACAGGTACTGCAGTAGGTCCTCTGTCCAGCACCCCTGTGGGTAGGGGATGGCACTGGTGGCTGAGGGCATACCAGAGGGTGACATGACACCTGGGATCCTCTTAGTGACATCATCCCAACGAGGGGAGCCCCCTGGGAGGGATTAAAATTACTTTTCCCCCCTTTTTTCTTTCCTTTAACCCAGATCAGTTCACTGATCCAAGTCTGATCAGGTCCCCAGGCGGCACATGGAGCCAGGAGGTGGGGAATGGGAAGGAGTCCTAGGCCAAAATTACACAGTCCAAACTGTGCTGGTACAGCTGGTCCCACCGCCAGCTGGGAACAGCAGCTCCCAAATACCATGGCTTGGCCCCAGGAAAAGCCTCCAGCTACATGCTCACAGCTCACACAGCTCTGAGTTACACACCAAGGACAAGAAACCAACTTTCAGTCCCCAGCAAGGCTGGATCCAGTGCCAGAGGCCTCAGAACCATGCTGGGACAGCAGCCATCTCCTGAGGTTAAGGGGAAGATGAAAGTCATGGGGAACTGATGAGGCCCCATAACTATGTCCCAAAAATTAGGTCAAAAGCACCAGCCGAAAAGCTTTGACTGAGGCAGGGAGGAAGCCCCACACACAGCAGCCCAGTGGGACCACTTGTAACCCTGCCCTGGGAGGACTAGGGGAAAGGATTCCCTTTGGTGGCCCTTGGGGAAAGGACCATGGAACAGACACGTGGCTGCTGCCACGTCCCCAGCTGTCACTGCTGGCTTTGCTCCAGGTCCAAGTCAGCAGTGTGGGTGGCAGGAGGAGGACACAAGCTTGGCTTTGCAGACAGATCTTGTATGTGACTGGTCAGTGGAGCAGCTCCATTGCTGCAGAAAGCCACAGCCACCCAGTTTTGTGCTGGAAAAAAGCCCTTTTCCCACCAGAAGAGAGTCCAAACACAGAGCCTACCATCCCCATCCTTCACCCACCCATCTTTCCCATTGTTACTATCCCAGCACACTCCCCAGAAAAAACCCTGAATGCCAAAATCCCACCCAGAAGCAGTGTCAGGGCACAGTGAGGAGGCAGAGCTCCAGGCTCTGGGGACACAGCTATAAATGGCCACCAGTCCACTGTGGCACGTGGGTCAAGTTACCCTGCATGGCGCCAGGGCCAAGGAGGCGGCAAGGGGCCACCACCCTCGTGCCTGCACCTCCTGGTATAAATAGCCACCACGTTCCCACAGGCATTTGAGCTGGGCTGGATTTTACCCCAAGACATTAATCTCGGCAGCAGGGACCAGCCATTATCCCGGTGCCTGGGAACTAACTGGAGTTCAGAAAGATACCATTCAGACCCTGAAACCTGAGCTGTGCCCCCGTGCCAGCCCTTGACTCCTTGAGCACGCAGAGGATGTCACCGGCATCAGTGGTGGAATGGTGGGGTCACATCCCAATGGAGCAGAGGAGAGGAGCAGTGCCTGGCCCACGGAGAATGAGGCAATGGCACATGGTTTCCAGGAAGATTTAAGGCTGGTGGGAAAGCACCAATGGGTTCTGGCAGCTCAGGGGCATCCCAAGACAGCTCAGAGAGCCAGGACATGATAGGGGCTGTGGTGTTCCCTGGGACACACCGAGGGCTGGGCCACTGTCCCATGGGAGCTGTTGTCCTCTCTGACAGGAGGCATTTCAGACACATGGCATAGCCAGAGGGACATGGTGTGACAGTGCCATCCCCAGCAGCAGCCACCACACCCCTGCCCAACCCTGCAAAGCAAAAACAACACCATGGAGTTTTCCCAGTGCAGGATGAGTTGTGGATTCATTTACACTCCTGCCAGTCCCTTTACTGCCTGGTATTGAATTGGATTAATTAATTACAACCATCTCATTAAAGCAAATAACTCAGACCATATTAGATATCACCTCTGCTACTGGTAACTGTAATTCTTGTATTGTTGTTTTGGTGTTCCTTTAATCAACAACTTGCAGTGCTGGGGCTCCCAGGCCCTCTTCTTCTTAGCCAGCACCCTTCCAAAAATCCCTTGGCAGAAATAACCCCCCTCCAGCAAAGCCTCTTGGAGGCTGCTGGGCAAACATACTGTCCCCAAAAGCAGGCTACCTTCACACAGGTTCTCTGTTCCTCAGGGTAATGGCCTGTCCCATGGATCTTCTCCAGCATGGAAGAGAGGGGACAAATAGGACCTCCGGTCACTCAGGGTTTTGCACTGAAGATGACTTTATTTTAGGTTTCGAGGAAGCATCAAAGGTTTCTGGGGAGGCCATGGGTGAGTAGCTGCTTGTGGCACTGCTGAAGCATCATGTGCACCCCAAGCCCAGCAGCAATCTGCATCAGGGACAAGAGGGACCAAGGACCCAGGTCTGCCCTGCTCTTCTGTCTCTGTCAAAACCCCTTGCTTCCACCTCTTGGGTAAAAGATCCTCTCCACCAGCCCACCCCTCCCAAGGATGGGGTACAAGCCCAAACCAAGAACTGCTGCACCCTTGATCCTGAGTCACCACAACCTGCCCCATGCCAAGCTCCTGACCCCAGACAGCTTTACTGAAGAGCCACAAACCCTCCTCCAGCCAGAAAAACCAGGACAACCGCATGGACACCCAGCAGCAGGCTCAAGAGCCTGCTCCTCAGGTCATCGGCTGGGTGCTGGCACATTCTGCTCCAGCCTGGAGATGACAGTACAGACTCATGGTGGAATGGTTTAAACCTGCACTGCCAGTCAGGGGCAGGGTGGCTCCCACTACTCCCCCACCAAAAGCTTCCCAGCAGCATTGGTACAGTGCTGTGAGTCAAAAAGTTCCAACCCTACAGGTGGTCATCTCATCAGGAAGACTTCCAGAAAAATCCTGGAGATCCAGCACTGGCCCTGAGGAGATGCTAAGGCTATCTCCAGCTGGTGCCTCTCTGTCTCAGGACTACTCATGCAAAATTAACATGTGGAACCGAGGGATTAGCAAACAGTCATCTCAAAGAGATATTCTGAAATGACCTATGAACTTCACATGCTTCCAAAATGCAGGGGCTGACGCAGCTGCACTGTACAGCATCCCACCCAGGGACTGTCCCTTGCTCCTTGTTCTGAGCATGAACAAGGCAGCAGGTGCTGGTACCAGCTATCTCAGCTCCAACCCTTCTACTTCAGGGAGGAAGACAACATGGGATGCTGCAAAGCGGAGGTGCTATCATTGTCTCTCCTGCCTCAGAACCCTGCCCCATCCCTCAATGCTATGTGCCATGCTCCAGCTCTTTCCTAAATATTCCCCTACACTCCATGGCCAGCAGTGACCCATGGGCTCTGTGATGCCAGGGAGATCATGGGACATCTCTCCATGTTTCCAGAGGAGGAGAAACATTCCAAAAAAAGTTCCCAGAGAAAGCAAACTGAGGTGTGGAGAAGGTAGGATATAGCACACACAGCATTGCTGAGGACAAAGCCCAGGCTGCTCACACTCTGAGAACCATCATATCTGCCAGCAGACATTCACTCATTCACTTCAGTGTCCCACAAAGGGCTGGAGACCATCTCAGGGCTTTCTCTCCAGAACCCCTTCCAAGCCCTGACGGGCAGCAGCAGCAGGGAACCATACAAATTCTGCTTGCCAGCACCCATCTCCACTCAAAACCCCCTTCTACTCCACACCAGGGCTATTCCCCCCAGGGTCACCAACATTTTGTGGGTCTTTCACACTTCACACCATCCGCATCTCCACCCTCTGACACTTTCTGGGCTTCCCACAGTTAGGGCAACTAGCACACCCGAGCTGGCCATCCCTGACACTACTCTTTCCCAGCACCCCTTCGCTATGTAGAATTTCAAGCTTCCAAGCTATTATTTGGCCAGTCAAGTCCTAGAGAGCATTGACAGCCCCAGGAGCTACCCTGCAGCCAACAAGCCCTGAAGACAAGATGCCTGTGACTGCCCCAGCTCCTCCTCCTCACTGCTCCCAGTTCTCTACCCATACCCAGGGGCCTCTGCTGGAAAACCATTCCTGGCACCCACCAGGGCAGTTGGGTTTTTCAGGGACTCTGGATACCAAGCAAAGCAAAGGAGGAGGGGGAAAAAAAAAAACAAAAACAAAACCAAAAAAAACAAAAACAAAAAAAAACCAGGGAAAAATAAGGTGAAGGAGAGCAACTCTCCCCAGAATAACAATGTAATATAAAGACAAGCCAGCTCCCCCTGCAAATATCAACAGAGTAGTTTGACACATCCAAAAAATGTCTTGGCAGGACATGCTGAGAGGTATCTGCGCGTCCTCATTGCAGGAGCCAGAAGCCAAGCTGAGCAGCCCAGGGTGGGGTCTGGCACGTGGAGCCACTGCTGGTATTTGGGTTAAAACACGTCACCTCCCAGCTCTGCTTGGTTTGGAGAGTCTCACTTCAACTCACTGTCCTGACCCACGGGTGCAGCAGCCGTAAGGGAATACAGAGTCACCCCTGGAGGCACACACCCCTTGAGGTTAAGGCTATCATGTCCTGGAACAAACGCAAGTAGGAGAAGGAGCACTGAAGCCCCTCCTTGTCCCCTCTGACCCCAGCCCTACCAGCCCTCACAGGGCAGGGTGCTGGGAAAGCTCTTTGAGAGCCCTGGGGGTGGCAGGTGTAGAGCAGGGGACACCCTGTCTCCAGGAAGGGCCATCACCTCCACAGAGCAGCCCATCAGGGACCACACTGCAGTGCCAGCCCCACTGTGCTCCACAGGCAGGGCTGCACTGCCCCAGCACACCTGAAATGGGGATAATGGAGATGCAGCACGTGTGTCCCATGTTCCCCTCTGAACAAGCAGCAGAGATCCCTGCCCCACTCCAGCCGCTGTCTGCAACACCCCTGGACAGCACCATGCCACAAGAGCCCCACAGCACCATCTCCAAACTAATCCCAAAGCCTCCAGCGTGTTTTGGTGGGAGCCAGCCCAGCCCTCTCCTTCCATGGGTACCTGCTGGGAGTTTCAGTTCTTTATGAAGCTCAGAGGGTCACACCTGAGCTCAGAGAGCTACAGCAAAGGCCCTGACTGGGGCTGCCTCCTGGGAGGGCAACCTGGCTGCCCAGGGGGATGGAGAAGGAGAAGATCCAGGAAGAGAAACTGTTCTCTACAGAAAAGGCAGCTCATCTCCACCTCCCACCGGGCCACTAGCAGCAAGGAAACCCAGGCCAAGGTAAAGGATTTAAAGAAAACAACAAAGAGAGGATGCTCTGAGAACAGCAGGTATGGGGAGGAATTTTGCAGGCTCCCAGAGAAAGAGGCCCTTGTATTTCTCTTTGGTCAAAAAAATAAAAACCCAACCCCAGCACCAACCCTATCTGCCCCCAGCAGCTGTGCAGAGCAGCACATTCCTCCAGATGAACTGTGGTCCTGTGGCTCCCAGGAGAGGAGGAACCCACAGCAGAAAGGGCTGAGCCAAGCTAAAACTGAAAATCTGGAGCTGAGACAATCTGACGAAGGCACAGGAAAGCAGGAGACATGGAGGTCACTGGCAGGAGAAGACACAGAGCTCTTCTTTGTCTAGGCAGAGCCCAGAGCACTGCTCCCAAGTAAAACCACCCATTGGGATCTGCAGCTCTACAACAGTACCAGGAAGGGTCTGGTTAACTGGGGTGCTGTTCAGGGGTGAAGAAAGGGAAGGATCCCATCCCTGGGGACAGCCCCTGGGTGTTCACCCTTGCCTGGCCAAGCTGGCAGAGGGTGGGCAAGGGTGAACAGATGTGATGTGAAATATAGCAGAAGAAAAGTGGGGTCCCTCCTCCCATGGTCTGAACCAACCAGCCCTCAACCCCCTCCCACAGCCTGACATCCCCCACAAGGCTGTGGGACATCAGGGACCAAGACAAAGCCCATTCCCAGGGGACCAGCTCCAGCTTCCCCCAGAACAGAGAGGACTGCAAGCCCTGGAACGTTTACAGCCTCAACTGCCAGGCCAGGGGGGCTGCAGTTGGGGTTCATCTGCCTTACCCCACCTGGGAGGCAGCTCCTGCATCTGCACTCCTGCACTGGCCCTGCCTCCACCCTGCTCCTGCAGCCTGCTTGCCAAAAATCCCTCCCAGCAAACCAAAAGATGCCCAGCAAGGAACAGGGTGCCAGTGTACCCGCTCCTACCAGGCATAAACCCACAGAGCCACACAGCCCTGCTCCAGCTGAGGAGGTGGCTTTCAATGAAAATCACAGGAGAAGCCAAAAGTTTTCCATGCCCCAGGAGCTGCAGGGTGGCACCAGATGACAAAAGAGTCACAAGCTCCCTAAAGCCACACCACATCTCTCATCACTGCCCACCTGCAGTCCACCTGTGCATCCCACAATGATGGAGCTATTGGGCACCCAGTTGTGGCACAGGTCTCTCTTTCTGGAGGGAGATCCCAGCAGTTACCTCCATCCAGCTCTCCGGATGAGCTGCTAAACCAGACTTTCCATGTTGTTTTCCATTTGAAAGAGCATGCAAATGCCTATGCAGATGATGTGCCACCCCCATGCTCCCAGCCCATTGCTGGGAAAAACAGGGAGCAGCCCTCTCAGAAGCAGGAGGACCCCGGCCCCCTCTCATATCCTCATCTCCTACCTTCCAAGACCACCTCCTTGCCCGTCTTCTTCAACGCCTGCACCGCCTCATCATGTGTTGCCTCGGACAGGTCAGTCCCATTGACAGAGAGGATGGCATCCCCCACGTACAGCGCCTCGGTCTGATCTGCTGCCAGCCCCTTAAATATCTTGGAGATCAAGATGGGCATTTTGTTCTCTCGGCCACCTTGAAACAGAAGACAAACAAAGCAGTGGTGGCTGCCAGACCACACAAAGGGGTGGGTGGGCTGGGGGATGCTTGGTTACCCACTGGGTAGACTGAGCCCCTCTCCTAGCACTTGGGCATGCTGTGCCAATGCCACTTGGCATGTCCCCACATCCCACCGCCCTGTTGCCTTGGATGACCATGGCACCCTGTTAACAGCCTCAGGAACCAAAATACCACAAGGCTTTACAGCAGAGGAAGACAATTGCTCCAAAACCACTCTGAGCAGATTTTCTCACAGCACAAACATGTACACTGGCCATCTCCCCATCAGTTTTGGCAGGAAAATGTGTCTTTATTTGCATTATTAATCATGTGTGCTGAGCGATCATCCCTGCTCTGAGGCCTTCACAATCTAAATAGATAAGACAGCTGAATGTTTTTGAAGAGGCAAAGAGCCAGAGAGAGGTGAATCAATCTGCCTGTTTGCTCCTCTCAGCACAGCAGCCCTATTTCGGATGGAGGATGGGGAGCAGCAGGTAAAGGGATGTAATTCAAACCTCCAGAGGGCTTGAGGAGCTCATTCTACACTTAACTTTTGAACCCACGGGGGGCCCTGAGAAGTGTGGCTCCCTGCCTGCTGGGGAGAGAGATGCAGCAGCCACCACCACCCCCAGCCCAGGCAGGAGCAGCAAGGACCGGCAGCCCCCGACGTGCTTCACCCCCAGGACAGATTGTCCCAAGGAGCCTTCATATCCCGAGGAAGATATTGAGCCCAGGCTGTTGTCACCAACCTCCCCGGGCTGTTCCCAGCCAGTGCCACAGGCATTTCCTTGCTCAGACGCCTGCCAAGCCTCTCAGAGGGTTCGGGTTATCAGCTGTCAGAGGCCCCCGCGGGGGCTGCTCTGGGCCTGTCCTCCCAGCAGCCGCTCCTCACTGGGGCTGTCCACACCGAGAGCCCTTCCCAGAACCCGCAGCTCGGCCAGCCTGGGGAGGGCTAGCCCAGTAGCTAAGGCACCCGTCACCTCACCCGCACACCAGTTTGCAAGGAAAGGTCCCTGGGGACATGCAGATGGCACCCGTTGTGACAGGAACCCATCATCAGCCCAGGTTAGGGGAGCGATGCCCTCCCACAGCAGTGGCGGTGACTGGCAGCTCTGCCCCACCGCCTGGAACAGCTTCTAGCTCCCAGTTTGGATGGTGACCACTTGGTTTCCACATGCAACACTGTGAAAATAAAGTTTTCACTGAACCCAGTGATGTTTCTCCCTTCCTGAGAGAGACACAGAGCTAGCAAAAACTTGGCAACCAAGGGGTCATTACAAAGGGGGTTTTATGCTTCCCAAATAGAATGGTTGGCAGGCTTGCACACCCCACAGACACAGCCAGCAGCACTGTTCTGATCCAGACCCAGCACCCGGACAGTCACAAGCCTTCCCACTTCCAGAGACAGACAGAGGCTGTTGCCATAACCTCTTGGAGCCGAAGCCACATCCAGAGGTTCAGCCACCCACCACTGTCCCCTGGACTGCCGGGCCTGCTGCCTGCCCATCAACCCTCTCACCCACGCACCGCCACGGCCCGCTGTCTGCCTGCCCCCTGCCTACCTACCTGCCCATCTGCTACATACCTGCCCACCCGCTGCCCGTTTCATCCCCATTTCAATCCGTTTCAGAGTTTCCAGCATGCTGGGAGCCACGTAAAAAGCAAAGGTAGAAACGCCATCGTTCCAAGAAGTTTCCAGCCTGAAGTTCAGGCGAGTTACAGAGGAATGAGGCAGCTCGGGGTGGGGAAAAGACGGATTGTAACAGGGAGGCTTCCCACTGCTCCCGTCTGCGGGAGGGGGCTTCTCCAAGCCCGAGCTGTGTTGGTTTAATGCACCATCCTGGGGATCTCCGAGGAGTTTACAGCCACCTCCTTCGTGTTGCCGAGTTTAAAAGGGACATTTCTCGACACGGAGAGGACAAGGACACGCTGTCAGAGCCCTCTTTCTGCTGCCATAGGGTACCCCGCATGTCCCACCTGCCTCGGCAGGAAGCTCCCTCCCCGTGCCTGCACCGGGGCAGCAGAAGCTCCCTCCAGTTCCCCCAGGCCGGCACTCCGCTCCCCGCTGCACCCCAAAGCGCTGCTCTCTCCCTGGGCTGGTGACGTTTTTGGTCCCGTCACTGCCACGCGTGCCCTATTTTGCCCTGCACGAAGACCGGCTGAGGGCAGTGCCCTAGGTGTGAAGACCCCAACCCAGCCCCTGCCCCAACTCCGCTCCCCCCGCAGGGTTTATCCCCAGCCTGGAAGCGAGTTGCCGGCAAGGCGACAGCAACAGGTCTCGGTGCCTCCCCGGCATCGCGCCGGGACGCCCGTCCCTGGGCTCGACCCTCACCTTTGATGCTGATGCCAAGTCCCCCCACGTCCTGTTTGACGACTCGCACCGTCCGCCTGATGTTGGCGAGAGCCTCGGGCACGGCGGCTCCCGGTTCACCGCCGTTCAGCTGCGCCGCGGGGGCCTCGCCGGGACCGGTAGCGGGGCCGGGACCATCGGCCGGGCTGACCCCCAGCACGTCCTCGGTCAGGCTGAGCAGGACGCGGAGCCACTGCCCGCCGGGGCTGCGCAGTTCCAGCAGCCCGCTACGCGGGGCACGCCTGCCCGCCGCCATCTTCCGCGGCCGCACCGCACCTCCCCCGCCGCACCGCTCCGCGTCCCGCCCCGCCCCGCGCCCCTCCCCGGACCTCCCCGGCGCGGGGCACCGGGGGGGCGGTGGGAATGCCAGTAGTTCCCGCACCGTGCTGGGACCTGACATTGGGAGGACTCGGTGGTTCCGCTGCTCTCCAGTCTGGGATGGTGCATGGGGGGGGTTGAGGGTCCCTGGGGCTCCCCGTCTCGGACGGGGATGGGGGACCGGGAAGGACACGGCTACCCGGCGCCACCCGGTGTTCCCCTCTCCAGCCTGGGATGGGGTACGGAGGAGGGACAATAGTCCCCGGTGCTCCCTGCTCTGGCGTGGATTATGGCACGGGAAGGGGGAGTTAGCTCCCCAGTGCTTCCCTGCTCCAGCTCGGGATGGGGCACAGGGAAGGACCCCGGCCCCCGGTGCTCTGTTACCTGTCCTTGGTCTGGCCCTGGGGACAAGGACACCCCCGTGCCGGGATGTGTCGCAGGAGGAGCAGCAGAATCCAAGCAGGGGCCAGATGGCTCAGCCCCTCGTGTCCCCAGAAGCCACAGCCCCCTCCCCTTCACACATACACCCCCCCCCTCCGCAGTCGCAGGCCTCTCGCCTGCAGCCCAAGCCCACCCTGGGGTGCCCAGGGGCAGCAGGATGTGGCCGCTCAGCAAGGGTAAGGGGATGAAGGCCTGGGATGTACGCGTACAGGGCTCCCTGTACATGTGTACCGAGTGGGGTGCTCGGGGAGCTCAGGGAGCACCCACACCCGTGCCCAGCCAGATCCTGCGGACGACCTCGGGGCGGGTGCTGTCCTACAAGTATTTTTGTACCATGCACCATTTTCCTAAAACATTTTTGGCTCCTTTATAAGGGCTGGCGATGGCTCTGGAGGCTCCGCAGTGCCTTGCCAGCCTGCCTGCAAGGCGGGGCGGGGGCTGCCTGCATCAGCCCTGGCCCCAGGGGTACCTCAGGAGCCAGTTTGTTTCCAGTGGCCTCGGGGCAGGCACTTTCTAATAGCCTCAGCTGGTGTTACACAGCACTGAGGCACAGGGAGATAGTGTCTGCAGACATTTCAGACGAGTCCGTGTTGTTTTCCCCTTGCTTGTCCTGTTCCTTGAAAACAGGAACAGTGTTACCTTTGGCATACCCGTAGGTTTGGTTTTTGTTTTTTGATTTCTTTTTTGATTTCTTCTACCTCTTAGTGTAAGAGTGCCCTTTGCACTCTTAGCACTTCAGGCTACAGAGGTCCCAGATCCACTGCAAAAGGATTTATAATTGACATGTACCAGATTTATAATTAACGTGTACGAGCGGCTGGGAAGAGGAACAGGGCGAGGGGCTCTGGCTGCTCTGGCAGAGGGGCTTCAGTATGTGCCCAGCTCAGCAAAGCCCTTCCCCAGCCGGGGGTGGCAGCCAGCCCTGAGCATCAGCCACGCACAGAGGGAAAAAATGCTCCCCGGGCTCCCTCCCACGCAGCAGCAGCTGTGGAATTTCTTGAGGTTGCAGCAGAGGAAACCCTGAAGGCTATTTCTTCACAAAACAGACGGTTTACATATTCCTAATTTTCTTTTTGCTAAGAAGTCTGGGGTTTGGCTGAGGTGACTCCTTGCCTTTTTTAGGATAGTGCAGCTCACTGTAACAAGCACTTCTACAGCACCCTGTCACACAGCCAAAGGTGGGTGTCACCCTATAATCCCATCCCTTGCACAACCCATTGGGCCATCCAGGCCCTGCTCCAGCTGCCCATGCCACTAGGTTTGAGTAGAGCAGAGGGGAATTTTGTTCCTTGGCCCTTGAGAGGAGTCAGGGCTCATTTTCCCTGCGTTGTTGCTCTGAGATTTGAAAGCCAGACAGCTCCAATCAGCAGTTTGTCCAGGTTTTTTATTCACTCCCAGCACTGCTTTTGATACTTCCAGCCTTTAATGCCATGTCCCTACCTGGAGATGCATCAGGGACCCTAAATACTGGTTTTAGCACAGAAGGATGGCACCATTTGGCTTGTTTTCTATCATTTCTCAGCTCTGTGCCCAGCACAGTGGACGCTGAGAAGCACAGCCTGGAATCACAGAAGCCTCCTGGATGGTGTCAGTGCCAGGTGGAGGGAGAAACCCTGCCTTTCCCCACCTGCTGCTGGGCTGGAGAAAACTCCCAGATTCCTCAAGCCAGGGCACAGCACACCAGCTTCACCTCCCTCAGATAAACCCTGCCAGCGGTGTGAGGCCGATGTGAAGGTAGAAAGCTAGTCCCACCACCACTTCAGTACAGGGGACAATCCTGTTCTCCCCCCCTTCAGCAATTAATGTTCCTTTGACAGTTGCATTAATTACTTATGTAGAGACCCAAGGCAAGTACTGTAAGTTTTGGTTCTTTCTAATGAAACTCAAGAGTCCAAAGCTCTCCAAAAGACCTTGCTCCCGAACTGGGAGGCTCGGTTAGATCAGCGGGGGTACGTGGGGAGGGGAGCAATAGGGCTCAGCAGACTGCTGCAGGTTTTGGGTCTGGGCTCCAGGTTTTAATCAAAGACACAACCCATTTGCTGGTTCTTCTGTACAGCTGGGTCAGGCAAGAGCTGTGCTCAGATGATGTTGGGCACTCAATGATGTTCTTGGGGTCCTGCTGCCCCTCAAACAGAGATGTGGCTGCTTATGGAAATGGCAGCAGGAGCAGAGGGGAAGGGGCTAGGGAGCACAGGGGGGCTGTGATGCAAAGCCAGGGATGCTGCCACAGTCCCCAGGGGGGGAATCACTGCTTTTTAGCTGCAAAAGAGCATCTCTGGTGTCCATTCCTCCTCTAAGGGGTCCCCAAGAGGAGGAGATAGCGGTGTGCGCTGTGTTGGGCCCCATGCCCTCCACTCCAAGCTGTCCTCCCAGCAGTGTGTTCTCTGCTCCCTGTTCCCATGTTGCCTCCTGGCTGATTCCCACTAGGGCCTGAGTCCCCGTGTCATTCCCCCCCCCCCAGGCCTTTCCTCTCCACCCCCCCTGAACTTGGGCATTAAACAGCTATAATTAGGCTCATTTCTTTGGCATAGCCTGGAGCTGTGTCAGAGCACACCAGTCTATTTATAGAGTGCTGTGAGATGTTCTGTTACTTGTGTTAATTCAATTAATCCCTTCTGAAACAAAATAAAATAATTTTAGAGCTCATGTTCAGTCCCTGGGACAACATTTTGGAACTACACTATAGTGTAGGAATATGCTGTTTCCAGGTAGCATATGAAGCTGCTGGTAGTGCTCAGGATGCTCTGGTAGTCTTTATCCCTGATGCTTCTCTGCTCAGTGTCCCCTGGGAATTCGGGGGGTAGGGGTGGGGCACAGTCAACACTGCCCTCTAAGACTGAGCCCTGTGAAAACCCTGCAAGGGGTGGGAAAGAAATAAAATAGTTTTTATTAGATAGATATTCATACAGATAGGTTTTCATATAGATAGGTTTTAATACAGATAGTAATAGATTTAGATACACAATAGGTATTTAACAATTGATTCATCCTTTGTTATGGAGGAAATGCAATGAAATGGCATTGTCTGACTTTAAAATCACTGGAGTCTTTTAAGTTGAGAGTACTTTCTTTTTGCTTTAGGACATAATTAGTCCCTACAAAGTTTCTTCCATCTCAGAGGCTCTTCTCTTACCAAACCCTTGTGCAGCCACAATCAGCTGAGTTCTCATAGCATGAAAATCCTTTTGCTACCACGTGGCAGATCTTGTGTTATCAGGGCAGGATCACTTCTATCACAGAACATGAGACCAGATGAGAAAAAGCAGCTCCCAAGAGCTAACAGGGAAAGGTGGAAGTTGTTGCACATTAAAGCCCAGCATTCACTGCCTGCTGCAGCCTCTGCTTCTCAGATACTCAAGACCCAAGAGACACCAGTGGCTGGGACCCTCAGTCAGCCCCCAGGGTAATTTAACAGACATAAATGAATCTCAGAGATCAGCACATGAGCTGCAGATTGTAAAATCTACCATTATGTTTGCAGTTTTAATTGGGCCAATTGGCCCCACTGGTCTCTTCTGTAGAGACCAAGGCAAATCCTCTGTGTTTTGGTTAAACTGTAGCTTGCAAATAAAAAAGTTGTTTCCTCCCTCCCTGCACTGGGGAAGCAGCATCTCCTGGACTGCAGAGTTGGTGGGATCCACCACTGGAGATGCCACTCAGACTTTATATGTCCCTTGATGTCATGGCTGCAGTATCTGTAGCACCAGAGACAGAGCTCCTGGGGAAACTGAGGCACGGAGTGAGGGTGGGAGGGTCTTGGCTCAAACAGAACTGTGAGGAGCACTGAGCACATCACTGCTGTGTTTCCCAGCTTCATGGATGATGCATGGGGGCTTGGTGATGTTGTCTGCTGGCCAACACTGGTAACGTGCCCTCTCCCTTTTGCATGAGCAGCATCTCCCCTGTGGGCAACACATGCCCAGATAATGCTGCCTGTTGGGGTGTTTGAGCTCTGGGTGTTTCATTTACGGCTATCAGCCCTTTCCCTGCCCCCCATCTGCTCCTACCTGGCTTTAGTTGCGTCCCACATGCTAAAATCTTGGGGTGGGCTGCGAGTTCAGGGGGGTTATGGACAGGGGAACACCTGCAAGCAAAACTTCCTCCAAGACAAACAGTCCCACAAATGGAGGGAGCTTCTGGATGGCCCCTGCAGACAGGGACTCCTGTGCACCCCTCCCAGTGACCCCATGTCCGTGCAAACACCAATCCACCCCAGCAAAGCCATGCTGTGGAATGTGCCATCTCTCCTGGAGCAGGAAGGTGGCTGGGTCCCAGCACCCCACACTCTTCTGGGCTTTATTGAATTCAACAAATAGACTGACCTAAAATAAATATCACTTCTTTACACTGCCACCGGTCCTCTCCGATGGCCCCTCAACATGACAACACCAAGGTTGTCTGGAGTAGTAGGAGACCTTGATGGATGTTACTTCATTCCCTATTCACCGGAGTGCTGCAGGAACAGCCTCCTGGTCCCGAGCACAGAACAGAGGAGCAGGAAGGATGGGATGAGCTTTGCATCACAGGAAAAGGCTCTTTATGAGCCCGAGGGATGTTATTCCCTGAAGGATGTTCCCCTGGGGCTGGCTGAAAAGCTACTTTCAGTATCAGATTTCTAAGTTCAGTGCATAGAATCACAGAACTCCAGCCTGGTTTGGCTTGGAAAAGACCTTAAAGCTCACCCAGTGCCACCCCTGCCATGGGCAGGGACACCTCCCACAGCCCAGGGTGCTCCAAGCCCCATCCAACCTGGGCTGGAACACTGCCAGGGATGGGGCAGCCACAGCTTCTCTGGGCACCCTGGGACAGGGCCTCAGCACCCTCACAGGAAATAATTTCTTACTAATATCTAATTTAGATCGAGTCTCTTCCCATTTAAAGCCATTCCCCCTCATCCCACCCCTCCAGACCCTTGTCCCAAGTCCCTCCCCAGCTTTCCTGGAGCCCCTTCAGGCACTGGAAGGTGCTCTAAGGTCTTCCCACAGCCTTCTCCAGGCTAACAACCCCAACTCTCTCAGCCTGGCTTTGTAGGACAGAGACGTCCTCACAGGAGCATCCTTCTACTGGGGGTAACCTGGGGTCTCACCTTCTCTGCAAGGGGTACTTCTGACCATGGGGGATGCTGCATGTCCTCCCCGGGACCGTTCCTCCTTCCCACGAGGGGGAAGGACCAGCTCTGGGCCGAGTTTCGGTGTCTCTGGGTGGAGAGATACCACTCTGCAGGATTTCCAGCGGACAGCAGAGGCCAGCAAAGAGCCGCTCTGCGCCCAGCCCGTCCTGTCCTGAGTCGGGGGTGGCCGGAGCTGGGGCAGCTTGTGCCCAAAGCCACCCATCTAGCTGGGTGCTGCCTGCTGGGGGACAAAGCCCTCCCGGGTCCTGGAGGAGCACAGGCGGTGCTTTACCACCAGCTGAGAACCCCCACGCTCAGCTCACAAGTTGTAGCATCTGCCCTGACCCCCCACCTGCAGCCCTGGGAAACATGTGGGACCATGGCTACTGCAAAATGGGTGGCACTGATGGGAGAAAAGGGGGACTTTGCTCCCTTTGGGTCATCACAGAAGACACGGCTTTGTGCCCCAGAGCCCCAGTCCAGGACCCAGAGGTAACAGGGGACATGCTTCCTCTGGGCCACCCACTGTTGGTTGTTGGAGTCACAGAATGGTTTAGTTTGGAAGAGACCTTCAAAGATCTTCCAGTCCTACCTCCTGCCATGGACAGGGTCAACTTCTACTAGATCTGGTTGCTCAGAGCCCTGTCCAACCTGACCTTCATGCCCTAAAGATGGGGCAGCCACAGCTCCTCTGGGCAACCTGGTTCCATGTCTCACCACCCCCATCATTTAAAATTTCCATCTTTATCCAGGATAAGGGGGGGGGGGGGGTCTGGAAAGGGATGTTCACCTCTTCTCACTGCATAGGTTTCTCGGGGGTGGTGTCCCAAGGTCCCCCAGCATGCCCTGGGGATGCCCCCCAGCATGCTCAGCACCATGTCCCTGAGCCCCACTCTCCCCTTGCCTACCAAATTCCTTTCACAAGGCACCTTGTGCTCCCTCCCAGCTTGGCAGCCATCCCTGACACTCCTGCTCCACAACAAGAGCTATTTTTAACCCCCAGCTGCACACTTTCCCCAGCCCAGCCTCCTGCCCTCCCTGTGCCCAGCACTATCCCCAGCTCCCAGCTGGGACCCCACTGCAGCTGGGGACAGGCTCTGCTTGTGTCCCCCACAGCCAAGATGGATGCAGAGGGGTTCATTTGTGTCTATCATTTCTGTGGACCCCCTTCACTGCTCCGTGCAAAACTCTTTTTACATCCTGAGAAGTGGCTGGAGCTTCTTTCCTGGGAGGATGTGTACATGAACATGTGGCCCCTGCTCCTTCCACGTTTCCCAAATGTCTTTTGAGATCCCTGGCCCAGGTCACTCAAGCAAGCTTAGGGCTGCCCAGGGTATAACTCTGGGAGCTTTGCCAGGTCTTTGTGACAGTCAGGGGAGGAGACTGGATGTGGAGAAGCTGCAGCTCCACAGGTATAGGGGCAGGCAGGGTCTGTGAGCACTCCTCATCCTTCCCAGGGTTGCTGGACCCCTCATGCCTCGAGTAGACTCCCCACAGCCCTGAGCTCTGAGCTGCTGCTGGCCATGGGACACACACTGCCCATCTCAGTGCAACTTCTAAGGGCTGTATAAATCAAGAATCAGAGCAGCACCTTGAAACCACACAGCTTGGGAAAAGCTCAGCAGGATGATCCATCTCCATTCCAGGGTGGATGCTCCAGGCACAAGCCCTGAGAGGGTCTGTGTAGGGGCTGGGTGGGCTGCAGCAAAGGGGTGGGGAGCATCACCCCTGCTGTGGGCTCCTCATCCAGCCCATGGCATCTCCAAAGGAGACGTCAGCACGAGAGAGGACCCAGGGATGGCAGCAGTGACCCCCAGGGGAAGGATACCCTGAACATCACCCACTGCCCTAGACTGGCCCTCACTTGCCCCTGATATAGCCCTTTGCTCCTTTCCAATGAGAGGTTTTAATTTACCCTCTTGGCTGGTGAAATCCTATCCCAAGCAATTCCCCAGCCATTCCTCTGAATCACAGTAATTACCTCATTACTTTCATATTAATAGAAATCATATGGCCTGGAGAAGATAATTGAAATTAGCCCCATGCTGCTGGCAAGGGGGACCAGAGGGGGCCTGAGCAGGATGAGGGGCACACAAAGCTGAGCCCTGGCTGGACCCTGGCACTCACAGGGTGAGTTTAGAGGTGCCTGTGGGGCTGCTGCCCAGCCAGTTGTGCCCCAGAGGTGAACTATTGCTGGACTTTGCCTGACAGCACCAGAAGGGAGGAGGCAGGATGGATGCTCATGCTGGCCTGTGTTGGGCTCCTGCCAGTCAGCCTGGGAGTATGGTCAACCAGATGCTGGAGCCGTTCACCCTCTTGTTGCCATCTCTCCTGCCCCCTGCTCCCAGCCAGGGCATCCAGGAATGCCTATCAACATCATGGGGCTGTTGGGGCTGTTCCCATTTTTTTTTTCTGGGGATATAATGAAGAAAAAAAGGTCCATTCTCTGTCAGAGTCTCAGAGGCAGCACAGTAGTGGGGAGCTCTGGCAGGTCCTGCCATGCTCCCATGGACCCACCTGCTGACCCTCCAGCTCTCACCCCACCTGCTCCCCATCAGATGGGAGGTGACCCCCAACAAAGGCCAGGGCCATGTCTGCCACCCTTGGGCTTTGCCCCGACACGTGTCTTCTTAACCTCTTCCTTGGAAGCAGCTGCTACCAGGGGTCCCTCCTTTGTGGCCCCAGTGTGCAGCAGACAATTCTTCCCATCTGGCCAGTGAGGCCTCATCTGTTGGAGACCCCCTGCCCCGGCTTATAACAGCATTAACCTCCCACCTGCCCCCTGCCCACCCACCCCACACACACCCCCCAGCAACTGTCACCAAGAGCCCCACGTGCCCAGGGGGCCATCAGGCTGGGGACAAGCCAGCAGCTCACAGGGATGGACATCGCTGCCTGCACCTCTGACATTGCCTTCCCAGAGCAGGGCTGGGAATCTTCTCTTTTCTCCCTCCTCCCAACATTACAGAATCACAGAATGTCTTTGATTGGAAGAGACCTTCAAGATCATCCAGTCCAACCTTTGACCAACCCTGTAAGTTCATCTCTAAGCCATGTCCCTGAGGACAAGGTCCACATGCCATTTAAATACCCCCAGGGCCAGTGACTCCACCACTGCCCTAGGCAGACTGTTCCGATGCCTGACAACCCTTTCAAAGAAAAAATGTTTCCTAATATCCAGCCTATACCTCCCCTGGCATCCCTTGCATCCACGTCCTCTGGTCCTGTCAGACTACTAAGGAGAAGAGGCTGTGCCCTCCTCGCTCCAACCTCCCTTGAGGTAGGTGAAGAGAGCAATAAAGTCTCCTCTCAGCCTCCTCTTCTCCAGACTAAACAACCCCAGCTCCCTCAGATACTCCTGACAGGACTTGGGATCATTTTGAGAACCCAGCCTGGAAAGGTTGTGCCCAGGAACAGTGCTGGTGCCCTGACCAGTGCCTGTGGGTGCTTCCCACAAAGGTTGCTTAAGGGAAATGCAGCAGGTAAATGCTGCTCACGGGTGCTGGACATGGAAATGCAGAGTCTGGGAGCCCCAATGGAGCAGGGAGCAGCCAAGGGGAGGGCCAGGGATGCCAGGCAGGCAGAGGAGGTTGGCTCCCCCCTTGGATGGGTGTCAGGAGCAATGCAAGGACAGGGACCAGGCAGGACAAGGGAGGGTGGAAATTCACCTCCAGGGGCTGGAAAAGTCCCCACATTCATGGCTGTGGGTGGGGAGGATGAGTCCAGCCATGGCTCCAGCAGTGCTGGGACTCAGGACCAGGACCCCAGCATGAGGGCTCCATTCCATGCCCACTGCCACCAAGCCATATGCCCTTACCCCTTGCTCAGCACCACACTCCTTGGGGAGCTGGGGGGATGCTGGGACACCCTGGGACCACCAGCAACAGATCCAAGGAGAAGGGTCAGGCTCCAGAACCTCCTGGGAAAAGGAGTCATGGCACAGGGTGGTATCCCCTGGCTGTATCCCAAGGCCAGGGACAAGAAGAGGTGAGACCAGGCCACCACCACCTCCCTCACCAGCCACCCATCCCTCCAGAAGCCTTATCTGCTGCTAATGCTTCACAGCAGCCTCCCCAAAGCTTGCAGGCTTGGCAAGAGACTCCCAGAACGCATTTGCTCCAAATGGATTGTATCAGGAGGAGAACAAAGCACTGGAGAGCTTTCAAAGCAAAGTTGTGATCACAGGATCACTGCCTGCTGGAGAGGCAGCCGGTCCCCTCCCGCCCCAAAAGCCACCAGGCAGTGGGTTGGTGTCCCCCAGCTGTCCCCTCCCAGCCCCAGCTCTGCTGTCCCATGGGGGCGGTGAGGCAGGAGCTGTTCAACAGATGCTGACCATAAGACAACAAGCTCCATTTTCAACAAAATACGTCCTGGCTTCACTCCAGCTGCAAATGAAAAAATAAGATATCTTTTTTTTTTTTTTTTTCTTCCTCCAAAGTTTCTTGGAAAGCTGGTGCAGGCCAGGCTCTGGAGCTAATGCTGACCTCACCATCATGGGATGTCCCATGGGTGCTGGCCTGCTTTGTTTCCCATCCCTGGGGCAGGCAGCTCCAGGCAGCATCTCCTGGGGTAGAGCAGTTGGCTGAGTGGACTTTTTTCTCTCCAACACCCTCATGGACTTGGGAAAAAAAAGGGAAATATTCTCTCTTCCACCAATCTTATCATAAATTGCAATCCCAATGTCAGGAGAGCTGCTGATGTGGAGGCTGCCCCAGCCTGGCCCATGCTCCATGCCCTGGGAGGGCTGGCAGTAGTGACCCTGAGTGATGCCATAGACACATGTTGCATGGAGCTCAGCATGCACCATACTTGTGGTGTCCCTGAGGACGGGGTGGCACATGGGGAACCATGCTCCCCAGGGAGGACTCATGTAGAAGAAGGAACCGTGTAGGCAGAGGACAGAAACAGACCAGGAAGTCATGTTGGCTTGGCTTCCCCTCCACACAAAGATGGTGTCAGCAGTGAGTCAGCTCCAATAGGTATGTGAAATCATAATTTAAGAATGCTGAGAAAACAGAAAAAGCACAAAAAAAACCCAACCCAACCCAACCCAACCAAACACAAAAACCAAAAAAAAAAAAAAGGGGGGGGGGGGAAAACCCAATCATTAAGCAAAAGCAACAGAGATGGTGCAGATTTTGGAGCCTCAGCACTGGGCAGTGGCATGAAAGAGGATGGGTTTAGTAACTGAACCCTCTTCAGGAAGCATTTAGGTAACTAGAAAATTTCATCAGGGCCAGGAAAAAAGGAAAAGAAACGCAAGAACAACGGCTGTCTGCTGTGGACCAGAGCACCCCATGGCCCTGCAGCACCCTGCCTAGTGGTAGTGGGCTGGAAGGACCTACATGAGATCCCAGAGACTCTCCCAGTACATTCCTAACCCATGAGCAATGTCACAACCACCAGGGCTCCTTTGAACAAGTGCCATTGGGAATCTGGGGAAACAATTGAGCTGCCCAATGCCAGGCTCTGCAAACTGCCTGACTCATTATCGTATTTCCAACAACAAACTCTAAATTCCTTTGTGCCAGATTAAGAAGAGGAAGAGATGCAGACGCTGCTGCTGGAGGCTTAGATATCCCTGTAGCCACAGCAGGAGAAATGCAGCGCAAGCAAGCAGCCTCCTGCAGAAGGTGTGAGGTGGGTCACTGAGAGTCCATCTCAAAACACAGGAAAATCAAGGAAAATGCCACAAACTCATAAATGCAAAGAAAAAGGTTTAACCAGTGGGCAAAGGGAGGTCTGTGTGCCCTGTGGGGAGAGCCTGTGAGAAGAAAAGCTTTGCACCTGGAGGACGGTGCTGGATGATGGTGGGAGTGGGAGAGGGAAGGGGTCCTGCCCATTGCTGATGGGGGCTGCGCCCAAGGCCTCCAGCACACCTGGAAAGCCCCCAAAAACTGGACAAGGAAGGGAAGAAGAGACTTCAAGGATGGGGCATTGCACAGTCCCGATGCAAATGCAGAACAAAGCTGAGGAAAGGCCAGAGCTAAGCTCAGAGGAACAGCAAAGCAGCCAGAGCATGAAAATCAGCTGGGTGTTAATGTCAAACAGGGCTGTGAAACCTTCACCTGCACATTGGTGAGGGACAGAGAAGTAGGAGAGAGCCAGGTGAAAATTCACTGACATAAGTTCAGCTCTCTTGGTCCACAGGTGCCAGGGAGGACTCTAGACTAATGCCCCAGCAACCCAGCACTGCCATGATGAGGTACCATGAGGTGAGATAGAGTCACACACAGCACTCAGCCCAGGACATGAATTCATCTGTGGGGACACATTCTACCCTTGCCCACTCCTGGCCTGCAGCATCCCCATGGGTGTGAAGCTGGGCACCAAACCATGGCTGCCATGTCCCAGGTGGAGACCAGGGCTGGGTTCTGAGAGCCAGACAAGTGTCAGCAGCAACAAAAGATGGACTTACAATAAGCAAACCAAACAATCCACCTTCAATGTACCCTTCAAAGAGTGTCCACTGGATGCACCACCAAGGATGGCAGTAAGGAAGAACATTGTGACAGGGGCTCCCAGCTCATGCTGAGGAGCAGGCACAGGTATGAGCACCAGAAACAGCTCTTTCCATGGGTGGAGGCAGCTGCGGTGATTGCACTGTGCACAGTGATTGTCAGAATATTGCACACTAGGAAACAGCCAGCATTGAAGAGATGCTACTTGAGATGGCTGACAGACATCTTCCCAGTTCTTCTCTCTGGAGATGGATGCTGGCCACAACTCAGGGCTGAGCAAAGTCCCTGGCTGAGCTGGGCCAGGCTGCAGCTTGGTTCTGGATCCTCCCTGGGCTTCCTAAAGCTGTGACCTGTATCCAAAGAGCTAAAAGAGATGTGCAAGATGCCTGTAGGGCCTGTGGGACAGGCAGGCAGAGGAGGTCTAGCTGGAGCCCTGGTGTCACCATCTGTGTGGGTGTAGATTTGCCCTCCCAAACTGTTCCAGCCCTGTTGCAAGAAGTGAACGTCGTTGAGAGTGGGAGCTCTGTACCAAAACTGGATGTAGGAGCTATTGGTGGTCTTGGTTAGCGGAGAGGACTAACAGCGACCAGCCTTGCTCCGATCCTGCTCAGGAATGAGCTGCCTGGCTACACCCAGCCTCACCTTTTATTGGCTCTAGGTCTTGAGCATGCTCAGTGGGGCCAGCCCTAACTGGGCACAGGTGAGACTGATCACCGGCCTGGCTCATTTCCTGGCAAGTCCTGGCACCTGTTTCCTACACAGCCCCATAGAGCTCTTTGCCTTGGATGGGGAAGATGATCAAAGAGCTTTGATATAATCCTGTGTGATCTGCATAATGCAGCCCTGAAAGCTGCTGCTCTCACCAGCCCTGTCACACGGAGCTCCTGGGTCTTCCTCTCCCACTTTTCTTGTGGCTTGACTTGTGGCTGGGAGAGAAACCATGATCTAAAGAACTCTCCCAGCTCTCCAGGCAGGGGCACCCCCAGTCTCGAGCCTCTGGAGAGCCTGATAGGCAGCTTGTTGTCTGGGACATGAGCACCTCGTGATCAAAGAGGGACAGATGAAACATGAAAGTGTATTGAGACTTTTTCATAGAGATTCTTTGAGGGTGCCACACTGCTGGTGGCTTATGAAGAAGGTGACCTTCTTGGCTTCCCCCATCTCCTCCATCCTGGGAAAGAAAATTCCTGCTAGAGTTTTAGCCAGGGCTGAGCATTGCAGAATAACAAAATCCAACCCCTTCAACCCTGGGAAAAAAACCTACTTCCCTTTGTGATTGCTGGCTGGCTTTAAATTACAAAAATAAAGCAAAAATAAAAAAAACAAACCACCCCACTGGTGCCTGCAGCCAGCTGCTGTGCCTGCAGGAGACTCCATGCCTGGTCATGGGTGTTTTTGCAGGGCTGTGAAGTGGCTGCACCCGTGCTAGACACAGCCCTTGTCTTTGCTGCCAAGGCAGGGACAGATACCCAACACTGTCAGCTGCCACACTGCCACGTGGAAGTGTCTCATCAAAGTGACTCCCCAGTAAATCACCCCAAAGGGAGGATGCACCCAGTTGGGCAGCATCTGCAGACTACAGGACAGGCAGGGGCAGAGCTGGTGGCATCTCAGCACCTGCAACTGTCTCCAGTAATACCACCCAAAGGATGCAAAATGTGGGGGAAAAAATAAATATAGCTCAAAGGAGACTCAGAGATTGAAGGGAAATGGCCATTAGCAACCCTCCATCTGCAGTAAAAAAGCCAACCATGTCCAGCACTCCGGATCTAATGGTTTTTTAATATTCTCATGGCACTGTGGTATATATGGTAAGAGACACTTGGAGGTCTTGCATGAGCATCATTACTTGGGGGTCTGCTCACAGAGTTCAGCCTCTTCCTTTCCCTGCCAGCTGCCTTGGAGATGTAGATGTTTCAATTATTATGACAAGCTGCATATTCCAAATTAAGGCCAGAGGAGTGTCTCTGTCTTATACAGAAAGAAGGGGAGAGGGGGGGAATATCCTTAAAAGGCAAAGAAATGAACTCAGAAATTAATAAGGCTGATTGACAATGCTGCTTTGGAAACTCTGGTACCATATGG
The DNA here is from genome assembly GCF_036169615.1 of Heliangelus exortis. Taxonomy (NCBI): domain Eukaryota; kingdom Metazoa; phylum Chordata; class Aves; order Apodiformes; family Trochilidae; genus Heliangelus; species Heliangelus exortis. The sequence goes on along the minus strand of NC_092437.1, from coordinate 16,217,693 downwards.
CATCCTTGAATGGCTGCAGTGCTGTTCGGATGGAGCTGACCAGCTGGAGAGTTACTGTGGGTTGTTTGTAATCGTAATAATGGATATCAGATGGCTGGTGTGGAGCAGTTTATAAATGAGAACAGACAATGAGCCACACTGTTTGTCAGGAAATCATTGCTGATATGGGCTTTGGGCTCCCCACCACTCCTGGGCTTAGCTGGTGGCTGTTCCCAGGGCACCCTCAACTGCTGGGTGGTGCAGGTCCTGCCAGGAAAGGCACAGGACCGGGGCAGGTCACCATCAGCACCCAGGGCAAGTGGTCCAGCCATGAGCAAAACTGACAAAAAAATGCCCTCACCCTCCTGGTACTTCATGCAGAGCCCCAGACAGCACTAGAGATATCTTTGTGCAAAAAGGGATCTGTGCAGCCCGTGCCTCTCTTGGGAAGCCAAAGCAAACAGACCCAGCCAGGGAGCTGACGAAGCCTCGGGAGCCATCCAGGCTCATAGGGCTGATGAGGGCTCACATGCTGACACTTCCAGATTGGTTTTTGTGCTCAACAGCTGGAAAAATCACAACAGTTCAGAATTTGCCATTTAATGGATTTTTTTTTTTTTTCATAACATCAGTAACAGTGAAATTAATTATTTCAGTTTCTGCTGATCTCCAGCTCTGTGATGTGTCACATAAAACAAAGCCTGAGTTTGGAATGAAAACGTCACATGCTTGTTCCCTCATCTTTTCCAAAATGAAACTCCATCCAAATGAACACAGGGCATTGCCTAGCTGGAATGTCCCCTCTGCTCCAGCAGAAGCCACCCTTGATGCCAAGGGCATCAAGCCCCAGCTGTGGGCACCAGCAAGGAAATGGCTAGTAGAGAAGGCTGCACTCAATGTTTATACCTCTTTTCAATCCCCTAGTGCTTCTGGACTATTTCTTTTTCAAAACACACCCCAAACTGGATTAAACAACTCTCCCACTGACCCACCAGTAGCCCATGGAGGGAGTCGAAGGGGATTTTCCTCCTGTTCAGCTCCAGGATGTTGGTATCTCTGATGTCAGAAGCAGGGACCAGTGGGTGATTCAGGACAGGACAGCAGCAGGGACTGATCTCTAGGAAAGCAAGTTCCATGGGAAAGTGGCCAGGACTGGAACTGGGACCATGGTATGTGCCAGACTCTGTCCAGAGCATCCACAAGCACATGTCCCTCTAAGCCCTTCTGCAGGCCATGGCCATGAAATTTTTCTGCCTTGCTGTTTAGAAAACAATAATATATGCCTTCTGCAAATATTTTATGTATTTACATTTTCTGTATTTATATTTTGTATGTTAATTTATATTTTCCTGTTTTACACAGAGTCTTACAGAAATATTTCCTTTCTATTATTCTTACATGTTCTTATAAAAATATTTCTTAAAAACACCAGGGCATACAAATCCTCAGACATTATCAGGCTGGAAACGGGCAGGGCAGGACAGGACAGTTAAAGTCCATGATTGAAATCAGCTGTCAGGAAAACTCACTCTAAACCATCACCCCCAATGATGGACTTCTGCTCCTAGCTCTGAAAATGTTCCCATTTTTACCATTTGGCTATTCCTCAAAACTCCAGTTTTTTGTTTTTGGTTTTGGTTTTTTTTTCAGTTCAGAGTAGTCTGCTTATTCTGACCCTTGGTTTCTAGACTCTCATGTGAATTGTAAGTAACGCATCCATTCCAATAGCACAGATTCAGGGTTTGTCTTACTTATATCAACCACTATTTAGGGAAAACTGGGATTTGATGACCATGCAGCAAACATCATAACTAATTGGTTTTAATTTGTAAGAGGACACTGAGACATGGTGCAGACACAAGAAATGAGCATGTTTTGGATACCCCCTCTGGATCTGGACCTGGGCCAGGAAGCTGGAGGCCTTGTGGCATCCTCCAGATCTGGCCATCGTGTCCCCCTCTCCACATCCACAGACCTCTGGGTGACCAAATCGCATCTTCCCAGCTTCAGCCTGAAGCTGTCCCTCAACAGGAGAACTCCCCTGCTCTCTCCAGCTCAACTTTGGCTGACGTCACCAGAGAATCGAGCCAGAAAATGGCTCCATGGCCCCTCCTGATGAGCTAATCTCTGTCAAAGCTTGTTGGTGGCATCACCCACCCCCCCTCCAAGTGCCCTGCCATGAGCTGCAGGTTCCCTTTTTGGGTTTGGTGAGGCCAATGCATGGCATCCCTAGTGCACGTGAAACTGCCACAGCTAGAAGCCCTGGCACATGCTGTCAGCAGTTTAAACACCAAGATTTCAAAAGAAAGAGGTATTCCGCATGAGTATCTACTTAAAAAAAATCCACTCTTCTTCCCAGCACAGTCACCCTGAAAGGCTGAGCATACCATACTGGTGAGGTTTTGGTGTACTCAGCTCAGTTTGACATAATTTTTGGGGTGTCATCTGTTTAATCAGTCCCCATCACACCACCCCCCTCAGTACTTTCAGAGGGCCCCCACTCACTCACAGCCATGCTGGTGTGGTTGTTGGGTTTTATTTTACAGGAGCAATAGAAGCATACCCACATCCTCCCGGCTCGGCTCACCCCAGCTCCCACCCACATGCCACTGACATTAATGGGTTTACTTTGCTGTGCCTGGCAGGTAACAGCCTCCCAGAGCTGGCTGCACTTTGTCAGCCCAAGCCAGCAGCTGCTCAGCGAGGCCAAGGAGCAGGTGGCAGCCCCATGGCCCCTCACACCCGGTTAGACAGTGGTGGGATCAGTGCGTCCTGGAGGGATGGGTTTGGGATTCCCGGCTCCACTCCCAGCCCTGAGGCATCCCCAGCACAGCTAGCTCCCCATGGCCCTTCTCTTCTCTTCCAAGATAAGTTGAAAAATGCACTGAGAATCTGATGGGGGAGTTGAAAATCCAATGTAGGAGCTGGCTGAATGCTGGGATGGGCACGTGGAAGCTATGAGCATGACCCCCGCAGCCCCTCAGAGAGCTGTCGGGGGGGGGTGAGTGACCCAGAGGCAGGACAGAGGAGGGGACCACAGCACACCAGGAAGAGCCATCCCACACTGGGAGGCTGAAAGCCCATGGCCAGGAATGAAGCAGAAGAGTTGTGCTAAGAGCAGAGGGGTGAAATAAAGTCCAGCAGTGGGTGCTGACAGAAGCAGTGAGCTGCAAGATGCACCCAAAGCTTTTTCTGCTCAGACACCTGCAAAAAATATTATATTAAAACTGGAATTGGGCTCCTACCCCTGCATTCAGTCACCTTCCATTTATTGAGATCCTAAACACCTCCAGGGGGACAGCTGACTTTTGCTTCATGTCTGCATTGGGCATATACATCCTGTTGCTAGAAAATGATGATAATGTTTTTAAAAAAAATTTAGAAAACCCTGGAAGAGGGCTGGGTCCATGTGTAATGATGGGGACAGACACCAGAGCTCTCCATAACGGAGCACAAGAAACCAGGAGGGTGCAGCGAGCCCCTGTCCCTGAGCCTGCTGTACTTTTCAAAACAAATCACCCCTTAGAGAAAGAGAAATTAAGGGATTTAGCCCCGGGGTGTGAGTCCGGCTGGAAACGAAGCACAGTGGCCAGGCTGGAGGCGATGCTGCCCCTCAAGCAGCATTTCCCTCCACAGGGCAGCCCTTCTGCCTCCACAGAGCTCTTCTGGCCAAGGGGTTGCTCTGAGCATCCCCAAACCCTCCATCCTTCAGCCCATCTGCCACTCGAATCCCCACTCCCCACCTACGACGTCAGGGAGGCTCCCACTCCTCATTAGAGGTCGCAGCCCCTGAGCAAAGATTAATCTGGTGCTTGTGTGAATTTATCTGCTTGAAAAGAGAGGGACTGGCTCTGACCTCACAGTCTGGAGACTGGTGGGGAGTTTACTGTCCCCTGAGCTGTCAAGCCAATTCCCAGCAGTACCAAGCTGTTGTTCTTGGCATCTGCTAGGCAGAAAGACTATGAAACACCCCAAATATCTGTTTGTTTTAAAAGGTAAATATTAATTTCAGGATGCTGTTTACATAACCAGACTCTTTGAGCTTGAAGTCACTGCCTTTTGCTAGTTGTCACATGGCATTAGTGTGTATTTAACATTTATTTAACATTACTTGGTCCTGCTTGTGCCAGATGGCAGGCAGCCGGCATGGCTAGCCATGGGCTTAGCTGAGTGATGCTCTGAAGCGAGAAAAGGGGGAGGATTGAGACAGAAACAGTAAAAGTTTCAGCAGTTTTGCATGTCCCTGAATGGCACTGATGTATGCTGTGGCTCTGCTGTCCCCAAGGCTGATTGGTTTCCCTGCCCCCAGAGAATGGTATAACCCAAAAGCAAGAAAACCTGGGAAGCATCATCCTCTGGTGAGTCCAAACAAGTGCAGGGGATTGGCTTTCCTCAGTTCTTGCTGTGTGTTGGATCTAGGGCGTGCTCTGAAGCCTTGCCTTTGACTTACTTTGCATCACCTTGGCCTGATCATTCCTGGCACTGAGCTCTCAGTGTAGACCCGTGGTCCCTGGCAGAAAGCCACCCCTGCAGAGCCCATCACCATTTGCATGCACTGGGTGGGAAACCAGAGCTGTGACCTTGAGCTGAACAAGTCTGTGGGGGTCTGGTGACCTGGAGGAGCAGATGACATGGGAAACGACCTGCTCATTGTCTCCTGAGATCCTGAACATCAAGTTTGTTCACCTTAGCAAAGAGCTGAGAGATCTCACAAAGTAATGGGCATCCCTGGCATGTGATCCAGACAACCTAATAGTCCCATGTCTCTTTTCCACCCCTCCAGTCATTTACTCTGCCAGCACAGGGCATTCTGAGGGAAACACAGCACTGCTGGTGTCACTGCTTTCTTAAACAATACAGAAATGCTGCCAGATGGCCTTTAGAAAACAAATACGATATTCAGGACAGTATCACCATGTTTATGCCTGAAGCAGGCACCCATAAATATGTTTGAACATACAAACGAGAAAAATCTGAGATGGCTTCAGGGACAGGATTATGGTTTCTCAGTTGGGCTGGATACCCTCAGGCTCAAATATTGATGTTTGAAGAAAGGGACTTGGGTGATAAATAATATCCCCAGATTTCATCACAGAATTGTTTCCTGTTTGGGCTGTGCGGGGGGCTGTATCACACCTGGTGAACAGGTCCTATCCCACCCCTCCACTCCTCCAGCAGTTCTTGCTCAGTGAGATCCCATCCTTCTACCACCAGGCTCTCCTGCCTCTCCAGGCAGTGCTGGCCTGCCTTTGTGCCAGGAGAAACACTGACCAGACACCAGGACTGACCTTGGGAAACTCCACCAAGCTCTGGACCTCCCCTTCTGGAACCATCTGCCCTGCTCTCTTTTCACTCAGTTCTCTCCTGTGTTAATGATGCTTGTACTAAATTTCCCATTTTTCCTTGTTTTGAAAACCAGTTTCCAGCAAAGGAAGTGGGCAGGTTACTCTGCCATGGCCTGCACTGTGAGATAAATGTTTTGTCTCATTTCCCACTCATTTTTATGACATTAATTATGCTTTCTGGAGCATTTTTAGAGCTACACACACCTATGAGACTTCCAAATAATGTTCCCTCTTGCTCTTGTGTTCTTTGATCAGACCCATTAATCTTTGCCACCAGATTTGGGAATGGGAAGACTGAGCTGTAGTGGGACTAGGGAGGGGACAGCAAAAGGGTGAGGAAGAGGCAGGACAAGGCTGAGGGATCTGAGTTATGAGGAGCAAGAACAGATGGATGTCTTTGCCTGAAAGAACTTGTTCCAGCCCAGGGACGTGGCTATCAGCTGAGATCTTCCCCAGCCTGGGAGCCCTCCAGCTCAGCATGGTGCTCCCTTATTTTGACACAGGCCTGCAGAGAAGGATCTTCAGCTGCTCTCATCTACCTCTCCAGCTGCAGGGACAGAGTCAGGGAGAGGCACCTGAGCAGCTCAGACCTGCTATTGACCCACCTCACCCTGCTGTACAGGGCCCCCCTTGGAGTGGGGATTCACACAGTCCCACACTTTGGAAGACCAGAAGTAAGATTGCCAAGTCCTGCTCCCAGAGACTGAGCTTCCCACCTGCAGCCACTTTTGTCACATTGGTAGACAGGCTTTAATCAGAGGTGGACTCAAGGCCATGTGATAAAGGAGGTTTCCTTTGGCAGGACCTTTGCAGGAGCTGGAACTGAAGGTGGAAGAAGCACAGTGAGTGAAAGAGGACCAAACCCAGAAGGGTGCTTTACATCAGAGCTTGGGGACAGGTGAGGATGTGGCAGGACAACAAACAAAAATGGAAAAGCCCGTTTCAAGAGCACAGCTTATTTACCCCCTTCTTCAGGTTTGTATTTAATGGCAACAGTTTTTCATATGTGATGGGACAGCTGAGAAAAAATGCCTCCAGGAGACTCCTGCAATTGTCACTGAGTTCACTAAACTGGCCCATGACTGACCAGCCTCTTGCACTAAATCAGGTATCTGATATGGACTCTCAGAGGAAGAAGGACCAACATAAAATAACCCAAGTGGTTTCCACTTGAACAGGAGCAGTTGAAATGGCTACAGAGTTGACTGGAAGGAATAGACATAATTTTGTTATAACTTACAACAGCTGGATAGAAAAGGAAGGTATTAAATCTGTTTAGTACTACAGGATGACAATGAACTTGCCTGTCTGTAAAAGTTTGCATATGTTGTGGTGTAGGATGCCAGGAAATAAGCAGAGCACATCCCACCTACCTGCTCCTCCAGCAAGCACCATTTCCCCATGCACCAAACACAGAAGCACATCATGGAAAAACAGCCCGTGATCTGACTCTCTGACATGAAATTAATGTGTTAAAGATTCTGGGAGTATTTCTTGACTTGTGAAGTATGAATATTTTCAGGGGGGTTGTGGTTTACAGGCAATGAATATATAACATGTGAGTGACTGTATACTTGCAGTCCTAAAAATGCTGTTTGCAAAACAGTGGATGCTGAGTCGGGTATGATATCTGTATATATATTTAGACATACATATCTACCTCTCTAGGATGCATGTGCCCACATACTGCTCTGAGCCGAGAAGTTATCTTTTCCTTTCCCAAATACATCATCTTTAAATGATAAAAGTTAAAAGGTTCCAAATAAAGTCCATGTGCCCACAGACCGGGTTCTCAAACACACCAGCCTGTTTCAAGGGCATACAGAAACATCAGCTGAGTGAACAGGTGTTGCTCGTCTGGACACAGAACATAAATCTATCCTCAGAGAGGCTGCGTGAGATCTTTTTTTTCCTAGAGCAAATAAACCCTGCTCTGTGTACGAAAGAATCCACAGAGCAAAAATTGCAAGTGATCCCTTTGATGGTTGCTGATGATTCCCAACCTGTGCCCCAGCTCCAGAGAGCACAGATCATGCTGTGATGTGGCTCCACTTCTGGGGGCTGGAGGCAGGGAAGGGGTGCAAGGCAAGCTACAGCAGCATGTGCCCCAGAGCAATATTGTCCTCTTGCTTGCAGATTGTTCCCTCTCATGTTCATCAGGACAGACAGATCCGGATCCTCATCCTCTCTACAGGACAATACACCGAGTCTCACCCCCAACCCTGCACCATGTGCCTCAAATCTCATGAGAAAGTGCACAGGTAGCCTGATCCCTGTTCACACCACCCTGTCTCTCTACAGACACTTGCTGGAGGAGCAGCAGGATGGCCACATTTAAAACACAAACTAGTTTCTGTGGGGAAGTTATATATAAATATGGAAATGTCCCCAAAGCTGCTGTGCTGAGCTCCTGTGTGTTTCATGGGCATTGAGGTCTGCAAGGTCAGAGCCTGTACATGCCCTACTCTGCAGCTACTACAAACGCTGTTCAGCACAATACTCTCCTCTTCTGGGTTTCCCTTTGCTTCACCTTTAGAAACAAAGCAGCAATGTGTGTAATGGAGCTGCTCTGGGCCAACCATGACTTTACCTTGGGCAATACCACAGCTGTTGAGCAGAAAGGAAGATGAAAATACATTAGCTCCTCCTTGGAAGCTCTGCCCAGCACATCCCAGCACTCTGCCTTGTGATCCCAGTCCTCCTTGCCTCCTCCCCATCCTGAGAAGTAACAATTCACACCAAGGCACATCCCTCCATGGTCATGATGCCCAGGAGTGATGAGACACAGAACAGGGCAGCAATGATCCTTCATGGTCAGGATGGCAGTTCCCAACTCCTCCTCCACACTGAGGCACATGGAGAGCTCCAGCATGGATGAGCCTCGGAGAGATGCCTGGCTGGGGCTGTGGAGTGTGACCAGATGGCTTGAGGACCTGCTCCCACCACTTTGCTGAAGCCTCCAAGTGCTACCCCAAGAATGGTGCTCAGCCTGCTGCCTTCCTAGGGGCTTCACAGCTAAACTAGTAAGAGGCTCTTATCAGCATCCCACACAACAGCCCTTTCTGCTTCACCAGTGCAAATTTGGCCACAGCAAGGATGTTGATGACACTTAAATGAAGTGGTGGTAAACATAGGCCAGAGACATGCTGCAGCCAGCACAGCAGGAAATAAGAGCCATGTGGAGGATGCAGACTCTGGCAGACAGGCTGTTCCAAGGAAGTGCTGGTGCCTTGCAAGGGGAGGAGGCAAAGCCACAAAGTTAAAATGAGGACAATGGGACTAGATGGCTGCTGCTGTCATTTCAGAGTATATTTGGATCTGCTCCATCGTGGGATATCTGGGCCCAAAAGATGCCTTTTCCTGGCCAGTAAACTCCAAATGAGCTGTTGGCTCCCTGAGCATCTAGAGCTAATACAGTGCACAGCTCACAACAGTGAGCAACCAACAGTGAGCAGCCCAGAAATGGGGGAGTTTAAAACTCAGTTTGTTGGAAGCATGGTTCTATTGGGAAGCAGCAGCCCTGCCCTGTGTGCCTTTTTCCGCAACAGCCAAGTAGGGCTCACAGCTCTCACTGCCTTGGATACAGACAGTGACTTGAGGGGATGGACAATGCCCTAGGGGTTCCAGTTTGGATCTCCTTCCACCCTAAGACTTCTCCTTAACTGGTGATGAGCTCTGCTAAAGCTGAGGCAAGAGACAGAAGGTCATCAAGACTCACTGGTACCAGCATGACTTGATACCTGGTGGTGAAGACACCTACCTAGGACAGGAGACTGGGTCCTGGCCCTGTTCCAGACCCACATATATATCTGTGAAATCTAATTTCATTCTGTGGAAGCATATATTTTATTGCTGAGAACAGAAACCCCAGCTACAACTCCGTTTGCAGGAACATGATCTTCCTTCCACGACTACTTGCAAGTCCTTTGGCAAACCCCTGACCCAGATGGACTAATTGCATTTTCCCTAGGATCACCTGTCATGGCAAACCCTCCAGAGTTTCGGATGGGAGCAGGGTTGTCTTCAGTTTTCAGATTGGATGTCAGCACAAGGCGGCAGCCTCAAAAAACATGCATGAATGTTGCAGCTTTAAGCAGCCTTGTCTAGTGTGAGGCATCCCTGGGGTTAGACTAGATGTTCTCCAAAGGTCCATATCAGCTCAAACTGCACCAAAATTCTTTATCCCACTTGCCTTGCAATTCTTGGAGCATCATCTCCAGGCCTTGATGTCTCCCAGGACAACCTTGCTGCCTCACTGAACCCACTCCCTTGAAGCCTGGGGCTGCATGTGGGCTGTGGTAAGTGCCAGGAGGCAACTCAGACACTTTGGTTCCAGTACCTCTGTGTTAGTGGGGAGACCTCAGCACACAGAAGGGCAGGTGAGTTGGTTTTGGGGTAGCCATAAACCAGTCAGACTAAAATTAATCATGGAACTGTTTTGGTTGGAAAAGGCGTTTGAGATGATCAAGTCCAACTGTTAACCCAGACCTGCCAAGGCCACCGCTAAATCGTGTCCTTCCAGGGATGATGACTGAACCTCTTCCCTGAACCTCTTCCTTGGGCAGCCTGTTTCAGGGCCTGACAACCCTTTTCGGGAAGAAATTGTACCTCAATATCCAGTCTAAACCTCCCCTGGCACAACGAGGCCCTGTGCCCTACCTCCTGCTCCTGGGGAGACCGACCATCCCCTTGGCTCCGGCCTCCTCTCAGGAAGTTGCAGAGAGCGAGGTCTCCCCTCAGCCTCCTTTGAACACCCTCAGTTCCCTCAGACCTAAAATCACACACAAACCTTCGCCTCCGACCCGGCGGGCGCCCCCCCGCCCGCTGACCGCCAGCAGCTCGGGCCTCCCAGCCGGAGCGGGCCGGATAGGCCGCGCCCCCGGTAGCGTCACGGCGAAGGGCCGGGCCGGGGCCGCGGCGGGGAGCGAGAGGAGGCGCCAAGGAGCCGGGCGATGGTGGGGATCCCGGGCGGCTGCCAGTGTAAGAGTCGCGGCGCGGGGCGGAGGTGCCGACCCGCTCGGCGCCGCTCGGACGGGGGTGGAGGGCCCGTGGGGCCGGGGCTGTGCGGTGGGGCCGCGGGTGGGCGGCGGGGCCGGCTCGGCCTGCCCGGGCCTCGGGCGGCGGGTGCAGCGGGTCCGGAGGCGGGGAGCGGGGTGGGGGGAGGCAGTGGCGGAGCCTGCCCCGCCGCCGGGCTCAGCCCCCCGCGCCTGAAGGCTGCCGGAGAGGTGCTGCGCCCTGCTCGCCTCTTCCAGCCGCACACGTTGGTGCGTGAACCCGGCTGGTTGGGGTAGGAATCCGGCTGGTCGGTGTACGTGTCCGCTCCGTTCACCATCGTGCTTCTCGCCCGCAGAGTGTGGAGGCAGCCGGGCCCGGAGCGGCCTTGGGCACCCCCAGCTGCACAACCGGATCGTCAGCAGCCCCGCTGGGTTTATTTTTAATTCCCGGGCTGGATGGGGTTCAGTGAGCCAGGGTAGGCAGCTGCGTGCACCTCTCGGGTCACTCCATGGTGTGGTGGGGAGCAGGGCAGGGGCGTTGGCGGTGGCTGAAAGCACAAGGAGCACCCAGTGAGCCAGCACGTGTGTGTGGACATCAGATCCGTCTGCTGCAGCATCCTCTGCTGCTTGGGCTTAGGAAGGCGATTAATTGCAGCTTCTTCATTAATTTCTCCAAACAGGGGGTTTGTTTCCAGAACAGTTGCAGTCTGTCTGGAAGCAATGAAGGTAGATGGTTAGCCTGTGCCTCTCACCGTATCAGCTTCCTGGTGATTTTTCTCATCCGTTCTTGTGCACCCAGCATTTGTTTATCCACAGTCGGGAATGAACTCTGAGCTGTCCCGGGCTGCGAGCGAGGTGCTGGTTAGAGCCACAGTGTCCATGGGCAAACGGTGACCTTTTACACATGGGCTGGAGCACGACCTCAGGGCAGCTTTGTTGAGAATTCCTAGTTTAGTGAAGGGAGAAGAGCAGTTAAAAGTGCATCCCAGAGCCCAGAGGAAATGAGGCAATTTTAAAATGAAGTGTGATTGCTCGTAGCAGAGCAGTGTAAAGATCAATGTGGACATTAATGTGGAAACCACCCGGAAAGCTGCATTCCCAACCAAATGATGGAAATTGCAGAGGGTGAGTGAGTGAATACCGTGCTGCTTAGTGCAAAATGTGTGGAGTTGTTTGGAGAGAGGTTTTTATCTCTTAAGGCAATTACAAATACTGGTGTCAGAGCATGTGGTCTCACAGCAGCCGGTGGTGCAGGTGGCTGGGCTGGCAGGAGGGCACAGCAGTGAGCAAGCTGTGTTGGCATCCACGTGGGTTTGCAGAACCCTGGTACCTGACTGGTGGGATCCTGACCTCTGCCAGGGAGGGCTCTTCATTTTGTCTGCCTTGAAGAAGGGGCCTCACAGAAGCAGCTCGGGTGAGCTCATCTGCTTTAATCTTCTGCAAGTCAGCCCTCTGTGCCTGCTCTCCTTTCTCCTTGGACACCTTTCTCTGGGTGAGATGAAGTACATGCTGGAGGTGCCTGGGCTTTATCATTTACTGCAAGGGGAGCCCAAGATGAGTGCCTTAGGTTTTGGCAGCAAGGAGTTAGATGAAACACATCCCACCTGGTGTGTCTGCTCATGGTACAGCTTGATGGTTAAGCAGGCTGGTCAGATCCCCTGTTTCTCTCAGACTGAGCACAGGCCTTTGAAATCCTGCTTAAAAATAACTGAAGCTAAGGGACACAGTGATCCTGTGCCTAAAGCCATACCTTCAGGGTGGATGTGTGAAACCAGCTCCCATCTCAGCTGTGGCACTTTCTGCAGCGTTCGGCAAGTTGTCTGAATGCTTTTCTGTGTTGTGGCAGGAATGTGCAAACATTTATGTTGCTGCTCAGTTTTGCAATATTAAACCATGTCTGAGAGGAGGGCTTTTCATCTGACAGAACTGGGTCAGGAAGCTGTTCCACTGACCTTATGCCAGCAAGTACTGCAAGGCTGTGGCCCCTGGCAGGAGGGGGTGCCAAACACCTGGGATGCTTCAGATGACTCAGCAGCAGCAGCTAAAGCATCATTTCTTATGCTGCTTTAATACGCCTGAGGCTCAGCATCCATTGGTGAAGTGCTAATGATAACCTCAGTGAGCCAAACAGCAGTAAGGATAAGCACATAAATATACATTAAAGGGCAGCTTTACAGAAGGAGCAGGTAAGGGTCCTGTTAGTGCCAGTTATTGAACAGGCTGAATGCTGGCACAAGACATAACTTAGGTTTTGGGTCTAGCATCTGCCCAAGAGCGCTGTTGGATTTTATCTTTGGTCTCAAGAAAGTGGATGATCAGCTGTAGGTTCATAATTTCTATAAGTGCAAATTATATGTATTGCTGTGGTTATCAGCCCAGTGACTTTGACTGTATTATGAATACAGTTACCAGCAATGTCAGGAGGCTTCTTGATTTCTTTGGGTATGTATTACAGAAAAGTAGTTCAGTGCTCAGTGTGAAACTAATGATCTGTAAAGAAAGAAATGTGGGACTGCTTTGCAACTTTGGGATTTTCCATGGTAGTTAAAGGCACATACTCTCACTACATGCCTTTCTTACATGGATATATCCAATGGGCAGAAATCAAAATAGATCTTTCAGGGACTCATTGATTTTCCTCGAGGTGTTATACTCTTCCCTTGCAGCAGTGTTCAGGAGAGTGAAATAAACTTTTTAAAGCAGAGTGAAGAAAGAGTGGTTTGATTTGCAGCTTTTCTGAGACTAGAGCAGAGCTCATGTTGTTGATTCTTAAAAGCAGGACTGGAGCGGAATAGTGAGCTGAGTACCGTTTCCATCAGCCTGAGCTGCCAAGGCTTTGCAGGTACCTTGAGGTGTTGCTGTAAAGCAGTGGAGGGGCAAGCAGGACTGCGTAGGTTTCCCTTTTGCTGGCAAGATTCAGAGGTAAACTCCTTGACTTCAGAAGCAGAAGGTGACTGTAAAACTCACTAAGACAGAAGTCAGTCTGTCTCTGTCTCTCCCCCTTTGATGCAGGAAGTCACAGAAGTGGTGCTTCCAGCCAGACAGATGATTTACCTGGAGCTCTGCTAGACTGAAAGCCACCTTCCTGAAGGCACTTGTCCAGCCAGAGGCTGGGGCGGAAAACTTCTGTCTCCTTGTCACCTTCCCAGCCCTCCCCCCATGTGTGTGCAGACCCTTGCCTGGTTCAGCTGTGATGGTGTCATGGACATCATTTTGGCTGCATTTGTGGACTCCAGGTTAATCAGCCCTGACCTTAGAACTCAGCTAAAATGTTCTTTATTCCATTTCCTCTTCTTCTAGAGAAACAAGCACTACTACAGGTAGTAACTTATTTAGTGGTTGGACTTTAAGATGAAAAGCTGCATATGTGTTTTTCTTGAAGATGTGCATTGCAGTCTCAGTATAAAGGATCAGACTATTCAGCCTGGGGCTTTCCCCTTGTAGATTTATCTTGGTATTTAAGATAGTAGTTGATAATAGCCCTCAACCTTGGTTTACAAGGGTATTTTCAGAAGATAAATGGCATGCTGCTGTTATGACTTTGGGTCCATAGGTGTTTCTTTGTAGCTTTATGAATGATAGAGAATTCTCTAGTTGCAGGTATGGTTTTGGATGGAAAGTGTAGCATTAGCCATGTTTTTCTGTGCATGTTATAAAATAATGTGAATACTAAGTGAATGCTTGCAGAATTATTGCTGATCTTCTCCAAGCGGACTTGATAGACACACCAGTTTGTTAGCATAATACCAGCACCTCCCTGAACTAAATACATGTGTATTTCTAAATCCTTGTGATCTCTTGGAAGTTCTTCTGTCACTTCCTAAGAGTTCACCTAGTTGCTGTAGGTGCAAGTTCCTCCAAATTGAATACCTAGGATCGTCCTGCCTGGCTTTTGTATGCATTATATCACACCATTTCTGACAGGAGGCAACAGGAGGAGGAGAAGGAAGTAAAAAATCCTAAAGGAAGAGAACAGGGAGGCTGTATGTCAGTGGTGTATGTAGGTCTGGCTGGTGACTGGTGAGGGGTGGTTGGGTGGTGGAGTTGTTGGCACTGGAGGGACTGGGCTGGGGGCAGACAGCAGTACTGGGAAGGCAATTCAGGAACCTCCCTGTTGCCTACCTGGCTGGAAAAGGCTGCTGTGGTGAGCACAGAAATGCTTAGCCTAATAAATCATCACATCCCAGCTATCTTTTGTGTGTGTTAGCCAACAAGTGTTGCTTTATACATCCAAGCCATTGTGCATCCTCCCTGCAGAGTCTCCTTGCATCTGGCTGGAAGTGTTTGAACAAAGGGAGATGGAAGAGAGGCTCTAGTGTGGGGTCCATTTGCATGGTGCCACATCCTCCGGGTCAGGCAGGCACTCCTGTTTTACAGCTTGGAGCATGGTCAGCTTGCTTTTTGTGTGAGGACTGTGGGAAATTATATTTTGTGTCTGTATTCTTTGGAGCAAGCATTTCAGTGAGTCTTCGTTAAACAGAAACTTAATTTTAACACTTTTTTAAAGGATTGGGATATCTCAGCCTTCTGGCATTTCCAGGTGCAGATGAGATTAATTTGCTTATCTCAGGTGATGGCAGGTAATTGCATGTGCAAGGGAGGCACTGTAGCCAGGATGTTAAAACAAAGAAGTCAAATGGCTCCCATGTTCCTCTCCTGCTGTGCAAGCTCTTTTGCATTAAAACACCAAGTCTGGCAGATCTGTAGCCAGGAGTCTTCCCTCCTCCTCCTCCCTGATTAGGTTTGGTAGGGGCCAGGAAGGCACTGATGAATTGTGACTTTAAAGCACTAAGCTTTGAGGGGAGATGAAAAAAACCTTAGAAGCATTTGCTGTCCTGGCAGCTAATACGTGGGTTGGTAATGGGTTTATCTTCTGACATCATTAGTCTCTCTGACATTTCTAGCTTAGAAACAATAACTCGCCTTATCCGTCCTCATGTTTTTCTAATTAAAGGCAAAGCTTGGTAAATATTTTTTAAATGATTGAATTTCCCAAGTATGGAAAACACATGTCAGGAGTCAGGCTGGCTGCATCCAGTGAGCCTTTTCCCATAGCATCCCTTGGAGCACGTGAGTGCAAATACAGATTTAGAGTTGTGGGTGACAGGTTTATCTGGGATGATTGGCAAGGATTTATAAACCAGGAGGGGATTTACTTTGCTCTCCTTCCCTCTTCTTCCCCTTTCTCTCCCCCCATCTTCCCTGACCCCGATCTCAGAAATAGGAAATTGGGATCACATTAAACCCTAATTGGTTTGGCTCCAGCACTAGTTCAGTGGCTGCCAAATAGTTAATTTATTGTGTGAGAGTTTGGCCATGTGCTGAGAAGCAGATTTGCTTGAAGCAAAGGATCTTTGTAAACTCTGCATCCATTCCCGTGCCAGGTCCTGTTTACAGTGGCTCTGGATCGGGGTGCGGGAAATGCTTCCCATCCCTGCAGGTTGGTGATGGGGAAGCCCCTGCCATGGGGTGCTGAGCTGCCTCCCTCCCTCCACAGCCAAAACACATTCAGGAATACTTGCTTAAAAGAGCTGAAAGTAGCTTTAGCTGGACTTGGCCATCAACATTTGGAAACTGCCAACTAGAGATGCCGTGGGAGGCTCTCGAGAGAATAAATGCATCTGTTTGGGAGATAACAGCAGGGCTGGGCTGTCACTGCAGAGCAGGGCCAGGTGGGGAGTCCCCGGGGGCTGCGAGATGGCTTTTCCTGGATGATATGAGGAAGGGCAAACGGGAAGTGGGCTTATCTGGCTGGCTTCCCCTGGCCCTGCAGCAGCCCTCCTTGTTCCTGCCCTTCTCCACCAGGTTGGTCGGGCCAGTGGTTGTTGGACATCCCAGATTTGTCTTTGCTTGCTGTCTCAGGCACCCAGTTGTGTTTGGCTCCTATGAAGTATTCTGCAAGTTGGGCTTCAGTAGAAGAGCTTGTATGGACTTGAAGGGCAAGCAGTGCTCTCTTAAGCCATCGCTGGCACTTGAGAGGGAGTTCTTGGATTAAAGAGGACGCTGCAGCCTAAGTTAAAGACTTTTCACTGGTAGTGTGGCTCTAGCTTTGGAGTATGATTTGAAAGAGGCTGTGTGAGGCATAAATCCATGGCTGTGTCGTTTCCTTTAATTTCTTACTGAGTTAAATAACAAACTTAGTGTTTGGGAGTTGCTTCCAGCTCCAAGGCAACTGAATTACTACCACTGTACTCAGCAGCACCCATTCTGTGTCAGCTGCTATTTCTATTGTGAACTTGATACCTGAAGGCTCAATATTGTGACCCTTTAATTTTCAGCTGCTAAAACGTACCATGCAAGTTGGCTGAAGGGGAAGAGCTCAGAGGGGAAATCGAAATAGTTATGCTGTGGGAGCAGTGTGTTTCTTTGGGTATTTCTTAAGTGCTGAGTGTTTAGGAGAAATTGATAGGTAGTAGCAATGCAGTCTTAGCAATACTTTTCCTTCTGTAGCTCTTGCTTCCTGGGATGTAATAAAATCAATTAAGTTCTATTTATGATCTAAGGCCCATTATAGTAATAGTTTTGTTTGGATAATGGTGGCTGTTCCACCGATAATCAGAATATTGAACACTTCCAGAGGTACAGCAAAACACAGGCTGTGTATTTAGAGGGGTACAGGGTTGGCATGGCCAAAAGTCAGCCAGTTTTTCTGAGGAGTCGGAAAGCCACCAGTTCAAGACAAAAAAAGCCTGGATCAAGCTGAGCATTTTTGTAGGAAGGCAGTTCCTGCCCGCAGCAGATGCACTGAGGATGCTTGCCCTGGGTTTGCCAGCCGTGGAGGAGTAA
The DNA here is from genome assembly GCF_036169615.1 of Heliangelus exortis. Classification (NCBI taxonomy): domain Eukaryota; kingdom Metazoa; phylum Chordata; class Aves; order Apodiformes; family Trochilidae; genus Heliangelus; species Heliangelus exortis. The sequence goes on along the minus strand of NC_092437.1, from coordinate 16,200,589 downwards.
GCAGGATCAGGCAGTCCAAAGGGAGAAAAATTGGACATGTATCAGAAGCAAACAGCAATGGTTTGTTTTGGAGAGCATCTTTTCACCCCGAGGTCTGAAGGCAGGTTGAACATTCATCAGGAAGCCACTCCCCACATTTGTATCTCCTGCCTAGTTTGAAATGCAGCCATTTCTGGGATGAGCTGCTGTAATTACTTTAAAGTACATCGTACTTCCACCACTTTTGGCAGGAAGGAAAGAGGAATACTGTGCTCCACTGCCAGACAAAATAGAAATCAACAATTGGGATTTTTCTCAAAGAGCAGATCTGTCTTCTCTGCCATTAAATCCGAGCTGGATGGAAGCCTTGTGCCCATTTTCCTTTCGCGTGGCATTCTGCAGCACACGGCTCGTGTTCATGTGAATATTTAAAGCAGCAAATTCTAGCCAGAAATTCTCTCTAGTGCTTTGCTTTCCTTCTGCTGTTTGCTTCCCTCTTCGCACTACAGATGCTGATAGATCACCTTCCCATGGTGAGTAATGATACACTCTGTACTTTACGTTGCACTGAGAAACTCTGTCGTCTTCAGGAATGTTCTTTAAGCAGTGCATTCCCACTCCTGAAACCCTTGCAGATCAGGAAGCACTGAAAAACCTTCAAGCTCGGCTTGAGATCAGTTGTGTCAGCCTGAACACCTATGTCCTGTTTGAGCCCAGGCATGTGTTGGTGGGTGTACCAGTGCTTGTACCACAGTTGGGTGCATGCACGAGCTGATGCATCCAGGTTTCTAGCTTTCTGTGCATTGTCTACTCCCTTCTCTTCCCCGTTCATGGATGGAAGATGTAGCAAACTTAATATCTTCATTGCGGAGACATCCTCTTCCCAGGACTGTTTTGCTCTGTTTTGTTTTGTTTTTTGTCAGAAGATCTGCTTAGAGATGGAGATGGTTTCTAGAAAAAAAAAAAAACTGGCAAATTTGGGGCAACCATGGAACAAACTAGTTTAGCCAGTCTGGGAGAGCACCCTGGGGCCTTTGCAGAGCTGAAATGGTTCAATGAAATGGTTCAGGGAAATTTTGCAGCACTCAGTTCACAGCCACTTGTCAGTCCTTTTTCTTCTTGAATATACTTGCCTCATTGAAAAAAAAAAATTTTTCCCCCCCAGTGTAGTACTGATTTTAGCAAGGGGAAAAATAAAACTTCTTTGTGCAAGTGAAAGGGTAAACAATTATTGGAGCATACAATCTGTTGGGGAGGTAATTTTTAATGTTTCTGGATTTGCCTGATACTAGTTAAATGTTAAATCTTTGGTCATTGCAGCTACTGTGTTCACCAGGTTTTATTTCCCATTCAATAATTACAGCAGTTTCCCTGGAGCCCTGTACCTCTAATTAAGAAAGCCAGTTCGATATAAAGTTAATGGCATGTAATTTGTTGTATTTTAATGGTAAAACATGCTCACAAAAATAACATCTATAGACTCAGTCACTACTCCTGAACATTTTCCACAGCTCCTTGATCCTCTGTCAGGGCTGCTGACTGTTCTGGTGGTGCATGGACTGCTGAGCAAGTCAGGGACTGGAATCATTCTTGCTTTGGGTCTCACAGATACTGTGCAGGATAGTTTGGTTGGCATAGGATCTCTGCTCTCCCTTTTGTGTGTGTCAGTAAGAACTGCCTCACTTCCCACCACCACCACCACTCAACTTCTGCTGTCTTGCTCATGCTCTTCGTTGTGTAAGGTGGCCCAGGAAGCCCTGGAGAACCTGGCAGCAGCTGATCCTGCTTCAGGTGGACTGTGGGCAGATGTGACCCAGCCACCATTCAGGCTCTAAGAGCCCTATTCGGTGAAAGCCCAATCTTATTTTAGGAATTTTGCCTCTGCTCAGGGACCTCTGAGTGGGCCCTGATAAGAGCAGCCAACAGAGGGGCACCTCAGTGCCTTCTTGCATGCACCAACCACCCTGTTCTGCCCTCTACCAACCTTCCTTCAGCAAAATTTAGCAGCAGGTTGCTTTTTGCACCCTTTTGTGCAGGATTTCTGCAGCAATTACTGGTCCTCCCAGTCTGAAGGCCAGGGTAATGCTGGTTCTTCATTAACCCCTGAAGAAAAGCAAAAAAATCCAGAAAGTTAAAGCCATCACCAACAGTCCTGGTCAAATGGTTGTTCTCCTGCAAGTGTTACCTCCATGAATGGAGATGCACCTCTTCGCACCTGTTTTATAACACAGAAGCAAAATATTTGGGGCCAGCAAATAGTTTGTATTCTGACAAACAAATTCTGGCACTGGGAGCATTGAGTTTCCATCTCATTAAGCTCTTGGCAAAGCTCTGGTAATTCCAGTTACTGATCCAGTGCAAGGATTATTCCTCGACATGGCTGGTTTTGTCAGATCAGAGCATCGCTGGTTTTTCTCAGCAGTTGCATGTTTATACTTGAGGGTAAAATAAAGTGTTGAAATATCAATTCATTGGGTTCTTCTCTGGTGCCAGAGCAAGGTTTCACAAAGTTGGAAAACAAGTGGCTGAGGATTTTTGTACAATAACCACAAAGTGTTTTTCTATAGCTACGTTGTAATGAGGTATTTTTTTTAAATCTAAGAGGTTTTTTAAATGCAAAACCTGACACTGTTTCTCAGCTTTGGAGGTTCAGCCTAGAGGTCACTAGCTCAACTGCAGCCCAGGTTTGGTTTTGACGAAGTTCCTGTCATCTCACAGCTGTTTGCTGCTGTGTCTGAAATCAGGAGGTGGTTGTAACTTTCCTCGGGACAGGTCAGCTGTACCACAGTCAGTCCCACTTTTGGAACACAGGACATGTGCTGTGATTTGGGGAGATGGAGCTGCTTGAGCTGGAGTTGGTGGCGTCCTCTGGCTCCTCAGACGGGCAGAAGAAGAGGCATTTTGTTGAAGGGATGGCATGCAGGTGTCAGTTGACATGGGAAATTTGCCTCCAGCACTGTTTCAAATTTTATGGTGTCTTGTGAACAAGCAAGAGCAGTCTGGTCTCCCTGCCTCATGTTACATTACATGGCTTGAGACAGGCACATACAAAATTCATTTTAGAGGGCCGTCATCCAGTCCCAGAGACTAAGGAATGTTTTAGACGGGCTTTTATAAACTTTATATGCTTTATCAAGGGTCCTATTGTTTCTTCATTAAGGCAGGATTATCCCTCTGGGATGAGCTGTTCTGCACAGGTCAGGAAGACAGCCACACTCCATTTTCATGGTAAACCTTTCCTCCCTGCAGAGATGTACTGGGAAACAGCTGAGGCAAGTGGGACGCTGAGTACCCAGGAGACACCAGGGTGCAGCTCTTTAAAAACAGCACCCAGGAGGAGCTCTCACAAATGTTGGTTCAATTTGACTCCACTCTTAACACAAAGAATTTTTGTGGGCTCTCCCTCTAGCAGTTCTTACCATTTGAACATCCCATCTCTGAGACTCCTCCTCTGAGCCTCTGTTGTTGGAGTGAAACCTTCACCTTATGGGGTGAATTTGGAGCTTTGTCATATGCCAAAACAAGGAGGCAGGAATACAAAACCTTTTAATCTGCAAAAGGATCTTCCACTGACAATACAGGTTGACCCTGCAGACTTTCTTGAACTGAAACTTGCCAGTTTGTCTTTGCAAGATCTGAATTTGCCCACAATTTATCTCTTTCCAAAAGTTTATTACTTGTCATGCATTTCTGTTTTTCTGTATGACTACAATTCTGAATTAGGCTCAAGTCATCGAAAAATCACTGCTAACTATCACATAGCTTCCATTGCTGATGCTGAAGTGTCCAGACACTTGGAGCTTATTGGGTAGTGGTTTTGTTTGGGCTTTTTTAAGTGCATTGTCTGTCTCTACAGTTTGTAGCTGCACAAATCCTTATTCCTCTGTTGCTAATATAAATATTGTCATCACTGAAGGACTTGCAGGAAAATGGTGAAGAGAAATGCTGAAGCAGCTCTGCTGATCAGGTAGATTTTTAACACTGATGTTTAGTTGTAGAAAGTCTCCAAGAAGAGAAATGAACTCTTGAACTAGAAACCAGCTCAGACTGCAGGAGAGGTGTTACTTGAAATGGCTGCTGTAAAAATCCCTCAGAAAATAGTTTTAATACTTCTCTCACTCTGCTCTTAATGACACTCCCCAGAGGATATATATTTGTCATCTATTTTTCTAGATGTGCAGAGAAGTAAAATTCAAAACACTCACTCTCTAGCTTGGAGCAGCATCTCGGAGGTGAGCAGCTAACAGCAGGCACTTGGCAGAGCATCCTGTGAGCCTTGCTGTTGGGAACGTGCTCCGCTGGCTGGGCTCAGCTGCAGGGCTGCTGCAGAAGCTGCAGTGCCATGCTGGTGGCTTGGTTGAGACCCACCAGCAGCCCAGGTTGGGGTGGTGCAACCTTGTCCTGCTTTCAGCTGGGATAGAGCTAATTTTCTTCTTAGTAGATGTAGAGATATAGAGTAGATGTAGAGTAGTGTCGTGGCTTGGAGTTAGTACAGGATTCAGTCTGAGAATAATGTTGATAATACAGTGATGTTTTTAGCTGTTGCTAAGAAATCAAGGACTCCTTAACTCCTCTGCTTTGCTAGTGTACAGGTGCACCAGCTGGGAGGGAGCAGAGCCAGGACAGCTGACCACAGAGTATTCCATACCATATGATGTCATGCTCAGTATGTAAAGCTGGGAGAAGAAGGAGGAAGGGAGAATGTGCAGTGATGGCATCTGTCTTCCCAAGTCACTGCTATGTGTGATGGAGCCCAGCTCGCCTGAGGTGACTGAACACCTGCCTGCCAGTGGGAAGCAGCGCATGAATTCCTGGTTTGCTTTGCTTGTGCATGGCTTTTGCTTTACCTATTGACCTGCCTTTATCTTAGCCCATGAGTTTTCTCTCTTTTACCTGTCAGATTCTCTCGACTGCCTGGGGCTGAGCTGCTGGCTGGGGCTAAGCTACCACGAACTCAAAGCAGTTGTGCAGGCAGTGCAACTGATTGTATGTGTGTGGTCACTCGAGGGTTCCAGAGTGATCTGCAGCTGTGGGTAGGACCAGTAGTGTATCTGTCATCTCTTCCACGCTTTAAGGGTTGGGGTTTTTTTGGTGGCTGGTCAGTGGAAAGCTGCCCGTGGCCACTACCTGTATGTAAATGAGTTGTGCTGAACTCAAAACTCAGTGTGCAGCATTTCACATTACTTGGGCTTGAAGCAACCAGGTTATTAACCACAAACACAGCAGATCCAGACACGGATAGGGCCTGAAGCAGGGCAGGAACTGCCCCCCAGGCAGTGGGGCAGGGCTGTGGCAGGCAGGTGTTTGCCTTCAGCTGCTCCAGCTGCAGAAACAGGTGGAGATGTTCAGGACCAGCAGCAAAACACAGCTGGGAGAAGTTAAGAGCAGCCCCACAACACAGTGCTTCACCTGGGCACAACTGCTGGCAAGAAACATGGCTCCACCTCAGCTCCAGCTCTGGGTAGGATTAATGAAAGAAGGAGGAAGTAAATGTATGCTTGAGCTGGTTTATTATGTTTTTTGCTCGGTAGCAGCACAGCTAAATCAAATCAGCTATTTCCAGAACACTGCCTTTTAACTGTCTGTGCCATCAAATCCAGCCCCATTTTGGAGGAGCTTAGCTGATGAACATCTTGTTCATCTCCTGCTCCAGGTTTTTATTATTGCTTTTTAAATTAAGATCTTTCTTTCTTATTCTTTTCCCTGAGAGTTGTTTGGTTTTGCTTTGTTTATAACTCATGCTATAGAAAATCAAGATTTGGACAGCTGTCGAGTTTTCAAGTGTAGTAAATCTGAGTTTTGGATTGAAGGTAATTTTTGCCCTCTTCCTCTTTCCCTGTGTGCATGTTAGTTAACTTCAACATCCAGACATTTGACTCCCAGCTCTTGGTAGTTGTTTGAACATGTATGTCCTGGTGGGGGGGGGGGGTGGAGGGCCTTCAACTTCTTTGGTGCGATGCTCTCACCAAACTCTCCATTCAGTCTATTGAAAAATCTTCTCTTTGCACTATCTTAAAGTCTTTTTCAGGGGGGAAGAACAGGGGGCTGAGTGCTCACTTTGCTCATTCCTCTGCTGCAGGGCACTTGCTGGGGGGAGCACAAAGCTTGAGTGGGTCCCCCTTTCTCTTGTGTAGAATTGAAAACGGGTATGATGGCTCCTGTCCCTCTGTATAGGGATGGTGTCACTTGCATGTCAAACACTTAGATCCACAGCAGGCACCTCCTTGGTGTGTTTCTCTTAAGCATTTAAGGTAGTCAAATAAGTCTGGGCAACTTTGCATGATGCTCCTTGTCTCCTGTGTCTCTTTGTGTCTCTCTGTGTCTCTGTGACTCCACTGGGAATTCTGTTGTTAGTGCTTTTGGAAAGAGCTTGAGGTGTGCTTGAATGGTGGAGATGTGCACCTCTGTGTGAGGTGAGTCACCCTCAATCTGTGCTGCAGAAAACTACAGCTCAAATTGTTGGGTATTGAGAAGATGGTGCAGGAGGGAGCTGATGGCTCCAGCAATTACAGGCCTCCTCTTTAGATTTTGCATGTTAAATCCTGAAAGATATAGGTTGTGTGCTTTGTAAGCCTGGTTTGCTTCAGCTGTTTCCCTTGGAAAAGCTACCTGTATTTTTTGAGACTTGGTTTTCTGTACCTGTTGTGTTTTGTTGAATGAGTTTGTTTCAGAAGAATCTTCTGAGTTATTCTTCTGTTGAAAAATGTTCATTTGTCAAAACAGAAACTTTCCCTGGGACCAGGAGATCAGAAACAATCCTAGATGGTCTGTAATTGTATTTACTAAACTGTACAACATGGCCTAAATAAATATTTACTAATTTGATTATGGTTCTTTGGCATCCTGGTAGAGCACTGACTGCTTGAACTTTGGCTGTTGTGATGTCTCCTTGTTTTGTGTGATTTTTGAGAGAGGATTGGCCTTTTTGTTTGGTTTTGGGTTCTTTCATTAACAGTCATATAGAGCGGGAAGATTTAAAGTCCAGGTTTCAGAGGATCAGGCTTCCCAGGCCTCCTGCTTGTTGAAGACAATAAATGGTGTCCCTAGCTTGAGGTGTGGCTTTTCCTCATGGGGCAGCTGCTCTGAAATTCGGGTGTGAATTTACGGCATACCAGCTGCTGCACCGACTGCAGAGATGTGCTTGGTGCAGACCAGCTCTCTGCTCCCCTTTTGGGAACACTTCCAGGTGGCACCACTGCCCAAGATCTCCTCTGCAGCTGGCACCGCCCTGCTTCAGGGTTAAAGCGAGCTGCTGTTCCCAGCAATTTCTGGTCATGGGCTGTGGTTTCATCACACAAACCTCCCTGGGCACTGGTGGCTGCAGAGAAGAGGGGGCTTGAGGGGGAGGATGGATCCTTGAAGATCCTTGTGGATCCAGCAGCACTACCATGGTCCCATGTGTGTGCTTTCTGGGAGGGAATAGGCCACCCCAGTGTGACAGTGGGCCAAGCTTGGCTGCTGACCCTTGGAGAAACAACGTAGTGCGAATGGCAAGGGATTTGGACCAACAGAGAAAAATTCATGTTAATGCTTAAATATAGCATCATCTTAAAATTCTTCTGTTTCTTTGAAGTGTGAATCCCAGATGCTAACAAAGTATTTTTCCAGACACAGCTATGCTGTCTTGCTGTGTATTTGCCACCAAATTGCTGAATTATTGTTTTCCTTCTGGCCTTTTTTTTTTTTCTTCCATAGCTTTATCATTTTGTCTGGGTGTTTTACATGACTGCAACTTGTTCCTGTTATAGCAAGCTGAGAACTCCCACGTGGGACAGCGTCCCCACTGGGCTATCACATAGGACAGGAAGGCCAGGGTTTTTTTTTCCTGGAAACTTGTAAACATGAACTTCCTGTTGACACAAGCTCTAAATCTGCAAATAGCCTCTGCTTCCGACAGAAGATGAAGGTAATAAAATTTCAGGTCCTTGTTCACTGTGCCTGGTCCTCCTTGAGCTGTGTCCAGGCACCCCAGAGGCAGTAGAAGCACTGAGGGGAACCTGCTGGCTTTTCTGTAGGCACCCAAATGAAAATAAAATCCCAATGGAAGCAAGATGGAGAATCTCAAAACCCTAAAAGTGATGCTTCATCACTTGGTTTTTCCTTTTGTTTCTCTCTCTGTCTCTGTAATGGAGCTGATCCTCACAGGGAGTTAACTCCATCTTACACCCAAAACAGGCACTTTCAGGTGAGCTGGCCAAATTCTGTCAGCTCTTAGAAGGCTTTGCATTTTCCCACCTGTGTCACTTAATCTCACTGGTATTCCTGCTTCTAAGAAGTGATGGGACACAACCCACATGAGTTGCTGGTTTTCTTTCTCTTTCTACATTTAACATTTCACTCTTCTGTGTTCTGTACAAACAGCAGCTCACAGGGAATAGCTGCCTGATTCCTTGTGCCTGGTGTTTTTCAGAGGCTGATGCATGTTTTATTTCGGGGTGGGAAGCAGACACCCAGGCAGGTGGCTGAGCTCTGTTGGGCATGACCACGTTGGTCTTCTGGATCCTCTAGGGCTGCTGAGGCTGCTTTGTGCTGTCAGGGAGGCAGGAGAGGGGCAGGGAGGGAAGCAGAAATAACGCGATTGAAAGCCTGGTAGTGGAAAGAGAAAGGACAGAGACAGGAAAGAGGAGGGGCTGCTGGACATGGAAACGAGGAGGAACAGGCAGGATAAGAGGAAGGTCTGGATGGAGGCTGAACTCCCTTAATTAGCATCCCACTAATGAATCCTTTCTCGGGCGGCAGTCCCGAGGTGTAGATGAAATCCAGCCCTTCTCAGCCTGACCCCCGTGCTCTCCTCGTTCGCCTCCGGGCTGGTTTCTCCTTGGCTTCGCTCCCTCAGCCCAGGCGCAGTCTTTCCGCGGCAGGGACGCGGCACCGCTGGGAGTAGAGCGCTCGCAGTCCCGTGCGCTTGGGTGGGCGTGCTGGGGCTTTCGTAAACTAATAGCTCCCAGCAGTGCTGCTAAATCAGACTTGGTGGAGCCGGCAGCAGAGAGTTGGAATGCCGGGCCAGGCGCAAAGGGCTGCCTTGGGTTGTTGCTTTTTTTTTTTTTTTTTTTTTTGTTGCTGCTTTTTTTTTTTTCCCCCCCAGAGCTACCATTTGTTAGGTCCAAAGGGCCAACTGACTGTAAGAGAGAGAGCTGGCAGGGATAGACTTTGAAAAAAAAAAAAAAAAAGTTTAAAAAATGCTAAAAAGATAAACACCTCAGTACCAAGAAAACAAAAAAAAATCAAACACGTTTAAAACATTATTTTGTTGTTGTTTGGCAAGGTGGAAAGAGAGGGCGCCCAGTTCAATGCTAACCCTGCAAAGCCAACAGACTGGGATGCTACTGAAAAGCCCTGATTAAAATCCTGAACTGGTGGTTTTACTTGGTAAAACAAACAAAGCAATGGAGGATTTTATTTATTTTTTTTTAATTTTTAAATGTCTTAAAGGCAAGTTGTGGTTTGGGTGAGAAATTTAGAGGTTTTTTTTTTTAAATCAAGATTACCAGCTTAGTGACAATTAATTACTAAGAAAATAAGTGTTTGGTGCCCCTTGGATGCTTAGATGTGGCAGTGAGATGGGGAGTTACCACCTCTTCTGAAGGTCCAGGCATGGTGGACCAGAGCCCCAGCAGCACCATCCTAGAGACAAGGTTGCAGGAAATCTCAGGGTGAAGGGGGAAAGGATTCGGTTAAGGGAGCCCAAGATAAAGAATGAAAAGCCATTATCAGGGGAAAAGCTGCAGCCTGCAGGAGGGAAGCCACTGGTAGAGGGAGGTGCAGGAAGCGAGCTGGGGTGTAATGACCCTGCTGTAGGGAAGGGACTTGGGATCCATCACATGCATTTTATTGCTCATATTTTTTATTGGAAATGCTGCCCTACCTGGGACAAGACCAAACCCACAAGTTCTGCTATTGAGCCCTGCTTTGATAAGTTTTAACGTGTGTTTTCCTCGTTGTTAAAAGTTATTCCAAACAGGGAGGTGGTGGGGATCACCAGAAGCCCAGACTTCAGATGGGGGTGTCTGCTCTGGGTGCAGCTCTCAAAGCACATCATCTCACTTGCAGAAGGGAGTATTTCTGCTTCCAAAGCTTGTCAGCACCATAAACACATGTTAAAAGGGCTGGGCGTCCAAGGAATCCAGTGGAAGTGTCAGGTCAAGGCGGGTAATTGGGATTTCTGGAGTACCAGTGTGGTGCCCAAGTCAGCTGCAGGCTCAATCCACCCAGCTTCCAAAGACAGAAACACTTCTGATCCCCCACCTGGGATGTTGATGGGATTCACCAGAGAGTCACCAGAACTACAGTTGAAGGGGAGTGGGTGTATGTATTTTAACACGTATCTGAAATCGCAGGGAGCTGTTACTGATCTGGAAAATACTCTCAAGCTCCAGAGCTGTTGGACTGGGCTTAATCCTCTGCAGGCTGTATTTAACTCTCTCCAAATAGGATTAGTGATTTTTTTCCATATTTCAGTGTTTGGGTTAAATACCCATAACAGCTACAGAGGCCTGGATTACTAATCAGAACAAGGGTGTGTAATTTAGGGATTGGTGTGTTGTTTTAAGGGGGATTTTTTGGGTAGGGTGTGAGTTCCTGAGGGTTTTTTTCTTTATATATGCAGTTGTATAGAAGGAATAAGGTAGCTTTTGCCTAGGTGACCCCTCCCCAGTCCTAACTCAGTGGCCAGAAGTAAGTTCCAGTCACTTCTTTAGGCTGTACTTAATTCCTTCTTGCATTTTTGCTCCCACTTTTTTAATGTCTGCTTGTAGTTGTTCTGGGGGTAATTCTATGGCTCACTTAAGGCAAACTTTTAGTATGTTTTTTTCCTCAATGTGGACAGTACTGAAATGGCACAAAAGCCAAACACTAGTCACGTTCACTCCTGAAGGAGGCAATATGATTAGATTTACTTGGCATATTAAGCTTGTTACCATAATCTGCCATGTGCTAATTTAAATAATGGATGTATTGAAAAGAGGATGCTTGTTAAATGTGATAAATTTGCTAGAAATGGAGAAGTCTAATCTCCATTTTGGGTGGGGGTACATACTTCTCTTTAACTTGAACTCAAGTCATTGAGCCTCCGCTGCAATCCCACCAGCATGTCTTCAAAGGGAGCAGTCTCTTCTTGGCTCTGCTGGCTTGTAAGTAAGGAATAAAGAAAGCAATAAAATGTTGGACTTTCCTGCCAGACCTGAGCCTGGAGGGGGAGGATCCCAACTGGTTTCCATCAGATTCCAGTTAGCATGAATTTACGGTTTCCACTTAGCCTGATAAATGGCTTTGGCTGCCTTGGTGCCTTTGGATTTATTTTTCTGTTCGATGGAAAGTGGTCATTTAAAAAGGCAAAAGCTTTCCAGGGTTGCTGTGAATACCAGTGAAGCTTCTTTCCGAGGTAAGAATACAACAGGCAAAAAAAATAAAGTGGCAGCATGTGATGAAATACTGGTGGGATAGGAAAGAAATCAGAAGTATGTTGAGTCTCTTGTGCTTGCTGTGGCAATGGGCTGTGATAGGCATAAAAATTCCACTGGAAACTGGAAAAATTCTTCAGATTTCCTCGCTTTCCTCAGAAACCACACTTAGCAGCAGGTATCAATAGCTCCCAGTGTTCAAACTTCGTTGACATTGTTCTTTCCATGGAACATTCCCATGAGAAGAAAGCAGAAGCAGATTAATGTGGCAAGTGGGGGAAAGCAGTTCCCCCTATGCTGCCTACAGTCTTCCTTCCTTCCAGTGGAAGTGGATGATGTCTGGGCTACAGAATCTATTTTAACACATAACTGGGGAGCAGGTTAGCCTCTTGGTTCTGTAGAGGTGCTGCTCAAGGTCAGTTAGATAACATATCTCAGTGTCTTCTGTTTGTGCATTGCCTCTTCCTCCTCCTGCTCTGTTGGCAAAGGTGATGGCAGAGCAGGACATGGTGTGGGATGTCCTATCCTGGCTCTTTTTGCAGCAGTGGAGCTGCTGTGTCAGCACTGCTGGAGAGACCAGCTGGCAGCAGCTTGCTTGCTTGTGGCTGCATGGACCTGCCTCTGCCAGCAGCAAGCTGGGGTCATGGTTTGGGTGAGCTTAGGCACATGGGTTGTGTTTGAGCCTTTCAAAGGAGGCTTTGCAATGGCTTCTGTTCAGGGTGGTTAGCTGTCCCCAGCTTTAGTTTTGATTCCTCAAGAACCCAAAATCACACATGCATCTTCCTTACTCCAAGGCCAAGCAGTGATGACTGGCATATTCCTTCCTCTCTCACCAGAAGTAGGGATGTTTTTCCTGAAGGTGTTGGGGTTTGGTAGATGTGTGCCCAGGGACACTATGGCAAAGAATATGCATGCTTTTGTAAAGGCTTACAAAGTCATATCATTGTAACTATACTTAATATACTTGGGGTGGCCTGAAGATTTGGTATTTCAAACTACTTTAGGGTATAAAAGTAGGGAAAAGATTTATTTGGCCTTGGGATGACCAGTAGCTATAAGCCAGTTGTCAGAGTTGGGGACAGCTTTTGTTGATGCAAAGTGAAACATTAACAAGCTGTTGAGATCCTTAAGTATAAATATGATTTTAAAAGAAGGTGATGAAACATTTAGTGCTACTTAACCTGTTTCAGATAAACCCCCAAAGCCCAGGCTATCCCATGTACCTTGTAAGAGGGCTTTCTCTGAGGACTTTGAGCCAGAGACCTGGCAGCTCCTGCATCTCTTGAGCATCTTCTGTTCATCATAAAGCATTCCCCTCCTCTCTTTTGTTCAGACCAAGGTCAGATTTTGAATTCACTGTCTGGTTTCAGGCTGGTTTGGTGATGCTGGGATGGGGCTGGACAGGGGTGGGTGGTGTCTGGTGCTAAATTCTTGATATCTTAAGCATGGGGCTGCACCCATCTGCCTGGTACCATCTCTACTGAGAGCAAAGCTGCAACATGAGCTCACTTATAAGACATCAGAGAATCCACATGAGAGCCACCACTGTTGGGGCAACCCAAGCCAGGGAGGGCTCCTGTTGGGGGACCTCACAATGTGAGACACCAGGGAGCAAATAATGAGATGCAAGTCAATAGAAAAACATTATTCTGGTGTTTGTGGAGCCACTTGTTTTCTGTCTCCCTTCTTTGTCTGTAGAATTTAGAGATGATTTTTTCATCTCTGCTTATGAAATTTCAAGAGCTGTAGTATTTTGTGCAACAGTCATCAAAAGTCATCAAAAGTGTCAGAAGCCCCAGAGAGTTAAACTTTCTGAAAGTGAACATTTTCTTGACATTCCTTGCCAGCAGCCCTCCCAGCAGGGACCAGGGTGCAGAAAGCACTGGGTGCCAGGAAGCACTGGTGGGTCTCCCAGCCTGAGCATCGCTGTGTAGGGTGCCCCAGGTATCTGTGCCCTGATCCTTGCTCAGATTCACTTATTTAGCTGAAGTATGCAAAACTGCTGCCCTTAGCTGTGGTTTGGAGGTGGGAGGGGGGCTGTAAATTTGTGCCCTCCTGCTTGCAGACAGTCTGCCCCTCTCAGAGCAATGCTGCCAAAGCTGCAGCAGCTTCATGGGCTGCTAAAATGGCTGAAAGTTTCCAAGTCTCCTGCCCTGATGTGTCCCCCAGTTGTCACCCAGCATCCTGCCTCTGCTGGGGAGTCCATCTTCTGCAGGAAGAAAACATGACCTGTGTCTTCATGAATGGGTGCCATGCCTGCTCACAGTTCTTTGTAACACTTCCTTTAAAGCAGTTTGTTTTGGTTTGTTTTTTTCTTCCTCCCTTTATAGCCTTTCCCCTTCTCAAAGGGAAGCAGAGGTACCTTAAACTAGTTAGGAGTAAGAGGCAGAGAAGCAGGGGTTAAAGGGTTAGGTGGGATGCCGGGGCAATACGTGTAGAAGGTTTATGGACATGGGTTGGCAGTTAACAGTAGCTGACCAAAGCATTGGAAATTTTATAAAAAGAAGCATTTTGCTGTCTGTAAGCAAGTAAATACCCCATCACACTTCTACCAACTGTGGAGAATTTGGCTCGTGATTTTTGGGCTTTTGAAAAAACAGCATCCTTAAGCTTGGGCAATGGCAGGGTTGTAGTTTGGTGTCCTCTCAAGGTATGTGCATCTCCAAAGCTAAAAAAAAGTGGCTGGAGGGAGAAGTGACGTTGCCTGCAAAGATTTGAAAAGTATTGTATTGAGGCCTGAACTTGGAGAAGTGTAGACTGGAGTCATGAATCTTTCCTGAGATCTTAAAACATGCCTGTGAGCAAAATACAAACATCTTTTCTCTTCCTTCTCCTCCTTGGGTGGTTTTATGGGAGCTGGGAGGAAGATAGCATGGTGGAGGGTGCTTTGGGCAGTAACTGGAGGGGTGGTTGCCTCTTCTCTGGGGCAGTATGGTGTACTGGCTGCATGGCCAGGAGCGTTGTTGTGTAAATCGATGTTTGCCCAGTGCTGGGCTTGTGATGGATGGTGCTGGGCTGATGGGATTAGTCCAGGGGCTTCCAGTCAATATCTGTTGCTCACACAGCATGTCAGGGAGCAGCTATTCAAAACTAGAAGGAGGTTGGTAGGTGGCAGAGCTGCCACATCTTCGTGTTAAAAGTGGAGAAAAATGGTCGAATGTAGTTGTGTCTGGAGAGTTTCTGTCAGCAGCTTCCCTTGGTGCTGAGAGATCCCCGGCGGAGTTTACTCCGTGTGTAAAACATTTTGGATTTACATTTTCCTTTAACACTTCCTCTTCGATCCGAGGAATGTGTTACACATTTAATTGCTCTTCCTTTGAATTTTCCAGCCCTTGCAACATCAGTATCTTGTTATCTTGCTGTTGCTTCTAATTGTTAACATATGCCAAGATTTCCAGCTCTGCGAACTCAGTCTCTGAGAGTTTACCGGGAAGATTTACGTGCCTGGGGAAAACTTCAGGGGAAAAAAAAAAAAAAAAAAAAAAAAAAAAAAAAAAAAAAAATATATATATATATATATATATTGCTAGTTTACCCAACAGCTTGCCCAGCTTTCAGAACCTGAGGGCTTAAGACGAAGGCTGCTTTACATCCGGTTTTGGGAGGGTCTCTGGACCCGCAGCGCCGGTGTCGGCAGAGCCCTCCTTTCCTCTCTTCATGGTCTTGCCGGCCATAAAGAAATTCCGTGTGTTTAACAAGTTAATGTTAGTCGGGCTGCGAGGCGCGGGTAGGTGTGTGCTTGGTGACATCAGCTGGCGAGCAGCCTGGCAGCAGCAGCGCGGCGCAGGCAGGGAGCAGGCAGAGAGCCCAGGGTGTGTTGCCTCTAAGCTGGGTATTCTGGCAAGGTGGAGAGCTGGTCTGTTTGGCAGGACCTTCCCATCTGGGATCCATCTGTGTTTCCCTGGAATCGGACAGGCGGCTCCAGGCAGTGAGAAATCGCAGATGTGCGGGACCTGACACATGTCCAGCTAATGAAAGGAGAAGGCAGGCTGGGCTCCGGCTGCGCTCGAAGATCACGAGCAGAGGAGGAGGTGGAGGAAGAACGCTTTTATTTAGATTTCAAAGAAACGAGGTGTATTCAACAGCAGCTGGATCATCACAACCTTGCTCTTTAGGGTAAGCGAGAGATGGGTCTATTTTTAAGCAGGACCGGGTAGGGCACAGCGTGTCTGGGGCTGGTGGGGATGCTCGGCTGCTGGGTAGGTTTGAAGCACGATGTGGGTTTCTTCGGCGGTTCGGGGAGAGCCTCAGCCCTGAGCACAGGTAGAGGGGGAGGGTGGGAGCGGCGCGGTCCGCAGCGCTTCCAGCCCTGCCTGCCTCGGGCCGACTGCAGTGGCTCTGCCGGGGGAAAACTTCAATAGGGGAGCCGGCTGCCTGCCTGGTTTCTGCAGCTGAAAAAATACTCAACTCTCTCTAAGGAGAGCAGCGTTACAGCTCTCTCTATGTTGCTATGGAATGGTTTATTTTTTTTTTTTTTTCTCTTATTTTTATTCCCCCCCCTGCAGCCCCCCTCCTCCCGAGAGCAGGAGGCTGGGATTCAACATTTTCTGGGGAAATGTAAAAGCAGGAAGGTCGGTGTGTATTTTAGCAGAATGTGATTTTCTGCTATTCCTATCCTTACTCTCATTGCTGCATGCTGATATTGAAGTCGGGGAGGCAAGTCTGCAGAGGCAGATTCCTTCTGTCAGCTCCCAAATCTCCTTAATTTTCTGTGTTTTCAGTGCTGTTCTGCATTGTGGCAGAGGCTGCTTCCTTTTTTGTCTTTGCACTCCTCGAGCAGCAACTGATGCTACCAGCACCTAAATGTTTCACATCCATTTGTAATACTGGAACATACCTACCTGCCCTATATATTTTCATTGTCAAGCTGCAGACTGCTGTGTTTTCATTTATTCCATTGTCATCTCCTGATCCTTCACAAGTGTTTTAAATCTGCATTCCCCTCCTCTGGGTTTTTTTTGTTTGTTTGTTTGTTTGTATTTTTTTTCCTTTTTTTTTTTGGGTGGTGTTTTTGTTTTTTGTTTGTTTGTTTTCTGTATGTTTGTTTGTTTTTTGTTTGGGGTTTTTGGGGTTTCTTTTTAGGTTCAGCAGTTGAAATTGCTTCTACAACCCTCCAGAGTAGCTTGTTGTAAATATCTCTCAGTTGCACATTTGCTGAGCTGCTTCCCCGGGTGTGCACTCTGAAAAGTATTACTGCTTTTCCTTCCCCCCCCCCGTAGCGCTTGGCTCCTGCACCACAGCGGCACTCTCAGTCTGTTTTCTAAAATACTGCACAGTGGCAGCAGATGCACCAAAATCAGCACTCAAACTTCAGGGTGGTAAAATGTGGCCGAGCATCTCTGGCTGTTGAGTCAGGAAAAGAGAAAGGGATCTTCGCGAGCTGCTCGTGGAAGGTGACTCCCTTTGGGGAGCTTTGCTATTGCTTTGTCCAGGTTTTAAGCGTGCCACAAGCCCAGGTTTCCCCAAGGAGAGTGTGGTGCAGCCTGACCCAGAGGTGCCCTGGATGGGTTCAGTGCTGCTGCCCAGGCTGCAGCTCCCTGCTCACCCACTGCGTGTTTCACCTTAAGGTTTTTTGCACCATGCAAGCATTTGGGTCTCATCTTTTAAGAAATATATATTGTAAGTCTGTTTCTCCAGACATACCAAACACCTCCTGTGCATCCCTTGTCCCCAGAGAGGGGGCAGAAAGAGCATGTGCTGCCTAATGCAGCACAAAGGAGGAATGAAAACAAAAAAAAACATCCAGCAAAGCTGTTCATAATGTGACAATATCTAAAAGCAAAGAGCTGTGCTCCTCTGCTGTGGCTCACCGAGAGACTTCCGAAAATTGTGACCACATGCAGTGCTGGAGCACCTGCTCCCACCCTCCCCTTGCCGGTTGGGCTCTGATTAAGTGAACACAAGTTTTGCCAGCACCAGGGCAGCATGATTTGGCCATTAAACAACTAATTTGCCTGTGCTTTTCTCAAGCCCTGTGGGAAATGTGTTGTTTTCTTAAGTTCCTCTATTTTTAGAAAGGACTTGGGGTGCTTGACAAGGTGAGAGAGGTTGTTGTGTTTGGGAGAAGAGGGTGGCTTGAAACTCAGGGTCGAATTGTGAGGATTTTATAGAAATGGGGGGTAGCACATCAAATTGAAGACTTTTTTTTTTTTTTTTAAATCCTCTGCTGGATAATGTGATTTTCATTATTAATACAGAGAAGAGGTTTAGTCTGATGTTAGGCTTCACTTAAGTGACTGTGGATCCTCCCCAGCCAGGTGCTCTCACCCCACCACGTCCACCAGTTAGACAGACCTGCAAATAGTGCAAAACTAAGAGATCCCAGTGTAAAAAAGAAGGCAAAAAGGATAAAGGCAAGGGAGTTTGAGTAAGTATTGCCAACAGGGAAGTACGGTGAGCCAAGTGAAGGGTCTGAGGAAGGAGATGAATTGCTAAGGTAAGGGGAATAAATCATTAATCTGAGAAGTCTATTACACAGGGAATGCCCTGAGGAGAAGAGCAGAACCTCCATTTAATAGTGTAAAGGCCAAAACAGTGCTGCCAAGTTGGGTTCTGCTCTGCCCAGGGACTGGAGCCATGGCCCCTGCTTACTTCCAAGATGCTGCTATTTTTGCAAGTTGCATCTGCTGGATTTTGCAGAGGCTTGTTTAAACCTGCTGAAGCCAAAAGTGAAGGGAGCTTTTCTCACGTGAACCAAGGGTCAGGCTCTTGGGGTGGTTGGGTTTTGTTTTTTTTTTCCTTCTGTATTCATTTTGGTCCTCCAGGACCACTGTCCTCAGGAGAGCAGGGTTTCACTTGATGCTGCCTTGTCTGTCAGATCAAGCGTGAGTCCCAAATTATTTTACTGCTGCTTTACAGGGCTTTGTGGTGGATTTTGGCTTATAGAGGTTATCCCTGGGGGATGGTACGGAAGAGGGAGAGAGTTTGACTTCAGGAGCTGAGTTTTCAAGGCAAGAAGCTCTTTGGTCCCCAAACTGATCCCTAAAGGCAGTAACCATCAGCAGCACTTTGCAGGAGGCAGTGTGCTCCCACTGTTATATGCTGGGATGGGTGAGGCAGGTGGCCTCATGGTTTTTTCCAGCTCTGTTTTTTTAGGGTTTGAACAAAAAGCAAGATTTGTTTGAAGTGCATGTGCGATGTTTTTTAGTATAGCTGGGTAGCTGAATAAAGTCATTTGAGGACTTGGGCATATGTAGCAGATTTAAGGCAGCGCTGGCTAGTTTTCTGAATAGGAGATGGTTATAATCTGTTGCCTACTGTTTTTGGTAGGGTTTTTTTTTTTCCCAGAATAAGATCTGTCTTCTCTCTATTTGTTCTGGGCAAGATTGTAAGCTTGCCTTTATCCTAGCATCTAGTGACTATTTCCATATCAGATTGCTTCTTAGAAGCTAGGTATGAAATATGTTTTGACAGACACTCCAGAGCAGTCCCTGGGGGCAGCATCACCTCAGGTCTCTGGGAGCCTGTTCGACTTTTATTTTTACGCTGCAGACTGTCTTAATTCATGCAGTGTTCAGGGAGCTGTTGGAAAAACCTTTGTTTAGAGCAAGAGCAGAAGCTGGGAAGAACTGGTGAGCGATGATCCCGCAGTTAAAAGTGCAGCGTGGAGAGGCTTGTCTTTGGCTCCTGGGTCTGCAAGCAATTTTCTGAGGCAAGACCTTGACCTTAGCACTGCTTTGTGTCTCAGCAGCTTATGTCTGAAAGGACAATAGTGATTTCAGAGGTTTCAAAGCATTTTAAAGTGTAACTACCATGCCTTTTATTAGGCTGAGCAGTGGCATTTTTATAAGCCAAGCTTAATGTTTTAGAATAATGTGTATTGGATTTCCTTAGCACGTTCCTGGCTGCAGGACTCCTGTCTTTTGTTGTCGAGGCAGCACTTATGCTGTTGAAGCAGGACAGTTGCAGGTGGCCAGAAGACCACTTACAAGAACCAGGGCTGCTTGGTTTATGACTCTGCAGTCATAAGCAAACTACAAAGCCAAGAGTCAGTTTTCCTTCCAGCAGCAGGACACCACAACCTGATAGTGGGATGCTGCACAGCTGTCCCTTCTAAAAACACCTCCTTCACCAAAAAAAAACCCAAGAAAGGCACAAAATTATTAATAACCATCACTGAGCTCACTCCAAGCTAGAGAAAGGAGGAAAAGCAACGCTGCAGCCCCCAGAGAGCTCAAACCTGTTGCTCCGTGGCAATCTGAAGATTTAGAGCCCGGGTCTCACTGAGGATGCTGTCAGAGCATGGGGGGAGCGGGTGATGGTGCAGGGAACAGATGTGGCTGGTGCTGCTGCCGCGTGTGGGCTCTGTGCCCTGCTCCCAGCACCAGGTGCAGGCATTGTTCCTCCTGCTCCCCATTCAGCCGCCCTCGGCTGCTGCTCTGTGCCCGTTCCCTCATTGTTTCTCCAGGAAATTAGCATTAAAAGCCCATCTGAAACCCCCATGTCCCTCAACTGCAGGTGACTGTTATTGGCCCCAGCTGCCACCCTTGTGCTTGATTACTTCCATATGGGGCTGTGGCAAGAAGTAGGATCCACTTATTGATTTATTTATTTTTTTAATATATATATTTTCCCTTTTTTTTATTCCCTTCCCCCCATACAGACACTTCAGCACTCACAAGGAACAAAATCCTGAAATCTATTAAGCTCCCAGTAGGCTCCAGTTGCTGTTACAGCTGGGATGAACATTTTATAAGCAAGGCTAATTACACCCTCTCCTGCTTTCTTCCTTTCTTCAGCCCCCACCCCATAAATGTAAAATAACCAAAGGGCAATAGGTAGTAAATTAAATCTTTGCAGTGTCCTGAGAGGGGGTTTTCTTGCTTGGAGGAAGAAGTCTGCTGGTCTTCAGATGTTTGGTTGAGTGGTGGGTTTTTACTAGAAAATGGAAAGTTCTGGTCTGTGGCACGTTGCTGGGCCACACCTATTAAACAGACATGCAGGTCACAACCTGAGTCTGGATACAAAAGAAAAAAAAATAGTTGAGCAAGTTGGTTGTTAATTTGTGAGTGTAGTCAACTGTTAAGAGGAGCCAAAGGAACTGCAGCCAACAGACATTACAAAATTCTAGGAACAAGGTGATTTTTTTTTTTCTTTTCCTGGTACAATTCATCCACAGGACAGCAGGTTGTGTCAGACCCCAAACCCTGAAATCTCCTCTGGGTTTCCCGCTGGCACGAAGAAACACGAGTTTGCCTTGAGGCAAAATGTGCTGCAGTTAGTAGTAGGAGAGAGGGAGGGAGGACATCTCTTACTGCCCTACCTAGAACTTGAAAATGAAGCTGTTCCTGTGGAGACAGGAAGCATCTCGAGTAAAAAGTATTGGTGGGTCATGTCCTGTCACGAGAGGACCAAACCACACAGCCGTGGCCTGCTTTGTCCAGGGCAGGAATGGAGGAGAGTGGCAGCATGTGTCTGTGGTGGAGGCACCAGGCATAGCTTTCCTCTGTGCTTCCATCCAATTTGCATGACAAAGGCCTGTCCTAGGCTGGAGTTGCGTCAGTTGGAGTGCATACCTCTCTCAAGAAATGTTGGGTTTCCCTTATGGCACTGGGCCTCCCAAAAGGAGTCTGGTGATGCTGCAGCATTGCAGCTGACAAGCTTTGTGCTGGTGGCTCCTGACAGCATCTTGCTGGAGGAGGATATTGGTCTCAAAGCTTCACAGCTGGGGCATTGCATGCTACTGCCTGTGCCTGAGCAGGCTGCTTGAAGAGGAAAGCCCATGAAAGGCCCCTAAGCCTCAGCCATTACAGTTTGTGCAGCTATCTAATAAACAATCAGTAGGTTTTTTGTCTTTGCACTCTTGGTGATGCTGCAGCAGCCACTTCCATGTGCCTTGTTCCCTGACAGTGATGCATTGGGCAGCCCCAGGCAGCTTGTGCTGAGACCTGGTCAGGTACTTGGGGCTGACAGCAGTGCTGCAGTCTCCTGTTGGGGTGCATCTCCTGTTAGGGTGCACAACCATGGTTGCAAACCTAGCTAGAAGATATCCAAATGTGCTCCTCTCTCCTCAGAGCAAGATACAGGAAGTGTTCAAAATGGAGGACTTTTTATTCAGATAACCCCTCTGGGCAGAGCCTTTCTTGCTAGTCTGGAAGTAGATGCTTCAGTGAGTCTTTGCTCAGATACCAAAATAAATTGGGGCTTGATTGATTGCCCTCAAGACTATTAATGCAAACTTAGAGCTAGGAAATGGACTTGTTCTGAGTCTTTGTGTCTCAGCATTGGTTCTTCGGCGTTTATCATGTTGACCTTCACTTTGAGGTTGATCCTGCCTTGATAGGTAGGACCTACCAATGTATTTTGTGAGAAGGATTTAAAACGAAAGTTCTGGTTGGTCCCTGATAATATGTCTTTAGCTGAAGTACTCAGGTTATTTACTGCATATGTCTCCTTCCTGATCCAGACCCATCTTGGCTGGCTGCTTGGCGTGGACCACCCAGATCTTTCTGGGAAGCAGCTGTGTAGCTGTAACAGCCTAGGTTGTATACATCTGGTAGTGGATTTCTAAAAAACAAAAATTAAAAAAAATCAGTCCCTTAGAGGTGCTGTGTGGCATGGGGAGAGCCACCAGCTCAGGTGGGTCAGGAGGGTGGATGACAGTAGCAACAACCTAACTGAGTATCTCGAGCGATTTTCCTCCTACTTGTTTTAAATGCTTCAAAGTCAAATCTCAAACTTAGGGGGTTTCTTCTCCCTAATTAAATTAACGGGCCATATGGTGTTTACTGTGAGCGCCTGCAGTATGGAAGGAGCTACCTCCTGGATCACTTTTTTTTTTTTTTTTCTTTGTTTTCAAAAGAAGCTGGTTTACCTGATGTTACTGCTCTGAAATGTTCTTTCCAGCAGCGGGTGCAAGGGGTTATTTCAGCCACCTTGCTGCTGCTGGTGTCACCTTCTGATCCTGGGGAGGAGCTCTATCACCACCTTTTCTGTTTTTGTAGCCTTCTGTGGCTTCTCCTGGCCTTTCTAATGTAATTTTGCTGCTTAGTGGGAGTGTGGACAGATCAGGGGGTTATGCTTTTTCACATCCAGGCAATGAGTTGCTCATGGAGCTGAGAAGTACAGAAGACAGCTCCGGGGGGGGGGGGGAGTTCAGGGGTGCTATTTTTATCAACTAATTTTTTGTCTCAGCAGTGTGTGAAACGAAGTTTTGTAGAGTTTTATTCTTTATTAATGGGCTGTTTTGAAAAACAGCATTACTTTGCATGTGCTGCTTTTATCTTGTCATGACATCTGGAGAAGGAAATGAAGACTTTGAGGAAGAAAACTGTTGGTTTGTTAGCAAATTTTTTCACTTAAATGAACAGGAAAGTAGACTAAGGATTTCTATACCTGTAGGAGAAATGAAAGCACGAAAAAGTCTCAGATATTGTTGTTTTCAGCTACTCAGACTCATTTAGTAGGAGTTTTCTGGTAAGCATAATTGGTGTGAGTGGATTTTGCTGCTGGCTCATTCTGCATCTCTCCAGTGGTGCATGTTAACCTTTCTCTGCAATCTTAACTCGTTGACACATGCTTTCTCTAAGTGCTTGGTGTTAAAAGCTGGATAACCCTTCATCTTCGGCCAGGCTCAGTATGTTCTGGGGTATCTGAGCTCCCAGAAACAGAGAGATTTGGGTGTGCTGAACCCCCGTGCTACATTAGCATATTCCCTGTAACGTATGCTCAAAGGGTGTTTCTTTGCAGAGAAGCCTAAAGATAGCGTCGTGAAGTTCTGTGTTGTCAACCAGGGACACTTGATCTAAGAAACATTTGATACACAGACAAGGTTTGCAAGTGCCATCTGGATCCTGGGAGATGAGCTGGGTTGTCTGTGTTTTGCATACACTCACTGGGGGAAAAAAAAATACGTGCAGGCAGATCAATTCTTCAGGATCACCTGAACAGAACCATTGAGTCATTTTGAATGTCCTTAGTGACATGGGACACCAGTGTAATCCCATAGTGCTGGGCAGCATGTGCCAGTGCATCTACTTAGGGTGCTGGAAATAATTCTGCACCTGAGTGGTACATTTATTGAAACCTAGGTAGAATCAATTCAAATTATCTGGGGCCACTAATATTTTAATCTATTATCAGGCATCACTGCAAGGCAGAGATTGCAAATGATGCAAAGCTCTGCAGAAATGGGTAGATTTTCAAGGAGGTGGGGATGCAGGTTATGCAGATGTCTTCATCTGGCTTCAGATCTGTGTGGTGGGGGGTCTGCCTCACAAATAATCCAGCCCTAAGAGAGGAAACCTGGAGAGCACAGACATCACACACAGCCCTGGGGTGAACAGCAGACTCGCTGCCCACATCCTCCCAGGGATATGTAGGTTATAAAATGTATTTTACTTCAGAGCCCATTTCTTGACTTCCCAGTTATCCTCTCATATGCAAATGTAATTTGCCTAATGGACTGATAAATGTAATTGAAAGGCAGCCTGCACTTACATGATAGTGAAAAGTCTCACCTGTGCCCAAACACAGATGGGTCTCTGCCTTGCTGCTGCATCATTAGAGGAAATTTATAGGCCCTGTGTCACAGACTTTGCTGTGACCATGGGAGGAAGAGAGCAGGTTAAAACAAACCCAGGTGTTTGCTGGGTTTGTTTGTTAGCAGGGTGGGCTCTGTGTTTCCTGGTCTTACAGTTTTGGGGGTTGTGCCTCTTGGTTAACATAGTCTTTGGTAGTGGTGAGCAGGCTAAGGCAGGTTACTAGTAAACAGTTTAGGATAGCCCTAAGAATGATGAGTTGGAGAGTCTTTGCTGTGATGCTTTGAAAGCAAGAGCATCAGCAGCTGAGCCGGCACCTTCACCTTGTGGTCCCTGTGCATCACTGAATCATCACATCATCCACTGAAAATCTCCTTTTCTGCTGTTTGAGAGAGGAAGGAGGCACAGCAGAGACAGTTACTGCTGGTCATCCAACTCTGCTGGGGTCATTCCCTGAAGAGACCAAGAAGTAGTCAGCTGTAATGGCAGTCCTGTCCTCTCCATCTGCCCCTGGCTGGGCTCTGGAGGAGCTGCTGGCTGGTGGTACTCCAGCACCATACAAGTCACCCACTCCTAAAGGAGTGTAGGTGCCCATCCACATACTCTTGAACACCTCTCCAACCCATCCCTACGTGTGTTGCTCCTCTGCTTCCTGCTTCATGAGATGCTGGTAAGCTTTCCATGTGCTGGTTTGGTTTGGGGTGAGGGGAAAGAGCAATTTTTGTAGTGATGTGAGAAGTGTTTTTAAGAGGCAGAACTGTCATCTTGGCAGGGCTTCTGTGTGTGTTATTAATCAGGAATATTAGCTGGGCAGTAGTTAATGTACTTAGCACCCCAGTGAATGAGGTGTGCTCCCAAGACAGCCAGTGTGAGTTCTGGCATGATTAGTGGGGCTTGACTAGCTCAGGTACATTGCCGGGGTGGCAAGATGGGAGTTGGTGTGTGCAGCACTGCTGGCATCAGCAAAGCCATGGTGGGCTTTAGGGCTGAGGGACAGTTGTGGTCCTCCATTTGGACTTTGGCATTTGTAGCAAGTTGTAAATAATGGGGGGTGAAAAAATACATCCCGAGTCTTTTCTAAGTTCTTTCTTGATTTCCTGGACATCTTGCCCTGTTTTGGATAAAGTTTGGTGCAACTAGCCCTAGAGGTGGCTGGTGGTGGGTGACCTCCTGCTCTTCAGCCTTCATCCAGAGAAGGAAGACTCCCTGTTGGACTCTGCTTTATTTCTGGAAAAGGGGGCAAACAATATAACTTCAGGGGCTCAAGGGACATTGTCCTTCCTTGGTTGCTTCATTGTGGGTAGAACTTGGATGGGGGTTTGCTTTGGGATGGGCTTAGTTTTGTGAAGATGACTGTTTCTCCTTAGCTATGAGCTTGTGGACCTGCTGCATTCTTCAAGTGGTCAGGACTTGTACCTGTTGTGCAACAAACAGGTTGGTTTTTCTAGTTTAATTCAGGATTTGGGTAATAGCTTTGAGTGTCCTTGATATTTATTTGTGCCTCTCTCTGATCTACTTGTTTTTTATGGATTAAATGTGTTCTGTCTTGAGATCATCTCCCATCTGAAAGCAAAGTCCTTGCTTTATTTCAGTGGTGTTATTTGCTAGTTGTTGGCAGTGGTGCTTGGGCTGCTGGTTCTGGTACTTTTGAGTCTGTCTTGTATGCATGGACTTGTTTATCCCAGTTCCTGTATTATTTAGTTTGAGTATTTGCTATCTCACTGGATACCCTTACCACTTGGGCACCAGATCTGGTGCTCATTAGAGGACCATGAGCTTCAGTTCCTCAAACACTCAGTGGTGTTCACGATGCTATTAGAAATCCAGATTTGCTCAGTCCTGGCTGGTTTTGGAGGTCAGTGGTGTTTTTTTAGGTTAATTTATAGTGGTGGGAACCAAATCATCAAGCAGGGCTTGCAAGATGGAAGACTGAGAGAGGGATATATTCTTAAATCTTTGTTTTAAAGCTTCTGACTTAAACCTCCTCCTGTATATCTTTAGTAACCAGATTTAAAGCTCTTAAATCTACAATTACTGGACAGTTTTAAGGGGAATTTGTGATGGTTTTGAATCCATCCTCTTAGTTTAAATGAGACTCTTTCCCCTCAGATGATTTTCAAGCTGTTCCTGTTTTGCCTAGGAACTGGATGACTCTGCCCTATGTAGGCTCTGTTTCTGCAAGCTCTGTCTGTACTTGCCTCTCCAATCAGGCTGAGTAGTGCAGGTCTGAGAACTTGTGCCCATGTTTGTTGTGCCCAGCAAGGCAGCTTTGCTGTGGAGGTGCAATCTAATCTCAGGGATGCTCAGGTAAAAAGACAAGGGGGGCAGGGGCTGTCTCTCCCCAAGGAGGCTTGTTTGCCCCTCCTGCTGCTGTGTTTGAAGCATTTCTGGGTTCTCTTGAGGTTCTCAGCAGCTTTCTGCCAGCCCAGGCCATGCCATTGCAGGATGCTGCTGAAACAGCAGAGCTCACACCAGCATCATCCACTGAAGGGTTTGCTCATGGTGTCTCATGATCCCCCTCCTGGTTCATGTGGGCTCTGAAGGGCAGCAGAAAACATGCAGTTTTGATCCCAAAGGCTTCATGATTATGATGTCCTTGGGAGTTCCCCCATGGTGGGCTGGAGAGTAGGAGAGTGTTGAGGTGACAGCACTTAGCTACTTGGAATCAGGGCTTAAAAATGCACCAGGACTTGAAATGGGCCTTGTTGGATGTGATGCTTTTCTCAGAGGAAACCCTCTAAATGATGACTTGGGAACAGGGTGTGAGCAAAGAGGGAACCCATCAGTGGGAAGCCTTGGGGCCAAGGGGCTCACTGCCCTTACCAGAAACAGCATCTCTCTCAGTGCCTCTCACAGAACTGGCTGGAAAGCTGCCTCCTCTTCTTCAACTTTATTTTTCCTGCGGAAACTGAGAGCTGGGATATAAACCACCAGGCAGTGAGACCATCACTACTTTAAATTTTTCCCAGCTTCCAGGAACGAGCCAGATTCACAGTGTGATAGCTGCAGGACCCTGCAAAAATCCACTGCCAAGGGGTTTGGGCTGGAAACTTGGGAAGCCATGGGAATGCCAGACCCACAGAACTCACCTGGGCTCTTAGCAGTGGCCACTGCAGTGCTGGGGCTGTGGCCTCACTGGGCATGTGGCTCTGTGGTTCTTGGGCACAGCCCATTGAGCAGGAAAGTGCAGCAGAATCTCAGCATCGCTGCAGCTGCTGCTGGAATGATTCCCCTTTTCTGAACAGTTTGGTTACAGAATAGAGCGGGGCAGCTGAGGAGGTGTGGGGTCCCAGACTTGCAAATGGAGTTCATTGAGCAGTGGCAAGATGAATTTGTGGCTTAAATTCCTTCTGTCCAGGTCTTGCTGATGCTCCATCAGTAAGGTTGAGCTGAGGCTGGACCTGCTTGGACACATCTAATTGCAGCATCCATACTCTTGTGCAGGTGATGCTGCAGGGAAGCTGCACAGCAGCCAAACCTTCTGGGAATACTTTGCGTGGGTGAGACAACCCTACAGCCTTCCTGAGGCTTCTCCAAACCCCTGCAACCAGAGAAGCCCAGTGAGGGCTGCAGTGGTGGTGGTGGCTCCATGGGGTGCTTTGTGGTGGCCAGGGTTCCCCCAGGTGCAGCAGGGTCATTCCTAGAAGGCTCCTCCAGCATCTCTGCTGCTCTGCAGCCTCTTTAAATCAGTGGATACATTTCTTTTGACCATTGTCAGCTGTGGAGAACCCTTCAGAGCTAGCAAGTTATAAGGGGATGCCGATTAAACCTTGCTCCCTGGGATCTGCCACCATTTCTCTCATGCTGCTGGGATGGAGAGGAAGGTAACAAAATGGAGCTTGATGCAGACATGTTTCATCTAGAGAGCAGAAAGGTGGACCTTCTTGTTAAACGGCCAGCATCCAAGTTTTAAAAGGACTTAAGAGTGCTAGATAAAATCACATCCTAAAGGCTGCCTCAAAGCCTCTGTTAAGGTAGAAAACACTTTCAAAAGTTAGAGTTTGTTTTGCTATGGTTCCTCCTTCTTGGATCTCCCAGAATTTTACAGGTACAAGAATTGCAGCTTTATTTATTTACTAGGTGGTGTATAGCCTAAGGAAGAAGAAGAAAAAAAAATGATTTCCACTCCTAAAATTAAACAGTGTGTGTTTGTGCTTCTGTCTAACACATGGGCTTTTTGGTGATGATACTTCCTTTATACCTCAGCAGAGTTCAGCACAACTTGGGGTTAAAAGCAGTGCTTGCAAAAAGCATACATTTTTAAAGGCAGTTGCATCAGTTCTGAGGCTTTTTCTTTTCAGCACTTCAGTCCTGTTTCAGAATCAGCTGCATTTAATGTTGCTGTTACCCTGTACAACAGGCTGGTCCTCTTCCAGGGAAGGCTTATGCCAGAAAAAGCTGGTGGCTATGGAATAGACATCCAGAACTGGGCCGTTAATTAGAGATAAGATTTTATGACTTGCTGTAATGGGTACAGCTACAATCACAAAGTGCTGCTGAGGAACTGTCCTGGTCTGAGCCAGGACAGAACGGATTTTCTATGTAGCATTTTACCTTTCAGTTAAGTCTCTGCTAAGTCACTGATTTTTTGGGGCTGTGGAGGAAAGTTGCAGTGTGCCCATGCTGGGCATGGAGCAGTGGCAGAGCTGGTGGCTTTGGCACTGAGGTGCAGAGGAGGGCTGGTACATCTGGCACACCTTGCATGCACAGCTGGCTTGCTGTGCTGCTGAGCCATGGCAGAAAGGAGCAGTGCTGTCTGACACTTGGGTTTGGGCAGCATCACACATGGGTGAGTGGCTGGTGAGGACAGAACACCTGCCTGCCTTCCTCACCCTGCACTGCAGCAGAGGTTGAAGAATACCAGTAATAGGAGTTGACTTCTGGTGCTATTGCTGGGCTAGTGTGTCCTTCAGCTCCGAGTTTTCTACGTGCTGAGCCACTTCTTCCTCTCAGGAGTAGACTTGGTGCTTGTTCTATGGACTCCAGAGGGGCAAATCACCCCATGCATGGCCTTTATGCTCTGTGCAGAGAGCAATCATAGATCTTTTTGGGGGTAAGCCTTTAAAACCAACCTTTAAAATTCCTTTTCGTATCTACAAAGTAGCTGAGATGGTAAAAGTGCTGTATATCCTTCATCTAAGCATGGCTAACATAATTCTTCCTTTTGCTGTACATAGCATTCACTCTAAGTGAAACTGGGGCTTTTTTTTTTCCTGACATGACATTTCTCTGTAGGTAGAAGCCCTACAAAATAACCATATGAAAAGAAAAACAAAGCTGTGATACCAAGCTGTTGCTCCTAGTCTCTCTGTACAAGATACGTCTCTTGTATGTGTTGTGTCCAGGCTCCACTGGACTCGGGAGCTGTTAATCTTGCCCATGGCAAATGAGAGACAGATGTTCCCATCTGGAAAATTTGCTCTCACCGCCTTCATTTCACTTGGAGTCAGAGGATTTGGAGAGCAATGCAGTAGGCTGAGACTTTTAAGAACTCATTTTTCCATGATTGTGGTAATTGCCTGGCTGATAACTGCTTTCATTTTTCATTCAGAGTGCTTTAGCTTACTAAGTAAATAGTGTGGAGGAGTAAATATTTCTTAATATTGTAATATGAGGGGGTGATTTAAGATAATTATTATTATTTTTAAAAAAGTTTTGACTCTTTAACTTTAAATGGAAATAATGAAAAACTACCAAAATACTTCAACAGTAGCTAATCCAATGGATCAGGGAGCATCTCTGGCTTTGCTAGAATGCAGCTGCACTGCCAGGGTTCCAGGTTATAAAGCCAAAGAGGTCTGAGCAAAGAGAGGGGTGGTTATGGGGGGAGGAGCACTCCCCCCGATCTCCAGAGCATTTCCCATCCTAAAACTGAGATGCTGTCTGCTCTGTACGATTTGGTTTCCAGGATTATATTCTTCTGGGATAAATTCCAGGAGGATATTCCTCCTGTTGGGGTGGTTGTCTGTGATGGTGAATGAGGATGGGGAGGGTTCCCATGGCAGGCTCTGCATGGGTGCTCACTGCATCCTTTTGAGACAGCCAAGGAGCAAAAGCATTTGGCAGGGATGTCAGGAGAGGAACTTGGGTCCCTGAAACTTACCTTCATGGGCAGTAGCAGTGTGGGAAGGGAATTGCTATGCAGTGTTGGTAAAAACAGCAGCAGCTCTCAGGTGGCTGCTGCATGTGTGTAAATGTTTTTTAGGGCAGCCTTTAAAGTCTGAGTAGCTATTGCCTCACTCCTTCATGGGAAAGAGAACAGGAGGATGGAGGGTACCACAAAGTGCTTTGTGTCCTTGTAGGAGCAACTGGAGTTTGAGGCCCTGTTGAATAACACCCCCTGGGGCTGTTGGATGCAGGCTTTTGTAGGATGGGTCCTGCAGCCATGGGTTTGCACTGCTGGCCCTAGGATGAGTTTGTGGACCAAGAGGGAACCAGAGTTGAGGAGGTGGGGGTGCCATGCAGGATGGGTCTGATGCAGCTGAGGCAAGAGAAGAGCTGGTGTTGGGTGGGAGCACAGCAGAAATGAATTGCTGTAAAGTCCAGCCATGCTGCCAATGCATCAGGTACACTAATAGGGTTCTATAAAATCACTGAAGGGCAGGACAGATAAAGATCTGCAGTCTGCCTTCAGGAATAAATTATTAATTTTATTTCCCTTATTAACTGCTTTCTGGACTGGTTACAAGTGATAACATACTTTGCTCTTTCAAGTTCTTCTATCTGAGTTTCACATTGAATTGAGATTTGAAGTGAAACAGCTGTGTGTGGGAGAGGAATAGATGGCAATGGAGATACATGCATTTATTTTTGATTTATAAAATGCCTGTCCCAGGCTCAGCAGCTCCCTCCTGTGTGATACGAGGCTCTCCTGCGAGGTGCTGAGTCCACTCCCACAGCATCTTCAGCTCAGGAGCCTTGAGGTGCTATAAAACTGAGCTATATGGGATAAAAATAGGCTGATCACATTTAGTGGAGGAAGTATCTGTACAGGGACACCAGTTACCCACTGCAGCAGATGCTGTAGTATCATATTAGCCAATTCTGTGCATGGCTGTGGAGGAAAGCTGAAGGAGGACCTCAGCATTTGCTGCTGTCCTGTTTGTGACATGCTTGTGTCTCCCCATTCTGGTTGTAAATTACCATTTATTGACTCAAACTGAGGGAGAGCTCTGGAAACCACCCTACTTGCAAATAAATGTCAATATTTGTATAGAAATTTAATCTTGACTACAAACATCTCCCTCTACACCAAACTGGACTCAGTTGTTCTTTTTCCCCTGATGCTGCTGTGTTGGCTGCCTTGTTTCTGATGCTTATCTGCCCACTTCATTGCTTTTTGATGCAGTGATGCTGGAAGAAGATAATATATTGTCTCTTTCCTTGGTGATGTGATTTCAGTTTGGGCTTAGGGGAAGCTGGAAGCAGGTCATGAACGAATTGCAGTGGAGTAGCAGTAAACAGCATCTTCTGGAAGTCTGAGTTACTCTTGCTTTGCATGTTGATAAGCTCTCATCTGCATGCCTTGGAGAACAGCAAAGGTGCTCTACAGATGGCTCAGAGCCATCAAGGGGAGGGAGAGGCAACCTTAGAGTGGAGGAAAGATGTTAATAAAATTTAAATGTAATTCTTCCAATTTCTCAGTTCCTAAATGTGAAAAATATTAGCTTGGTGGAGACTGAAAACAGATGGTGAGCAGTTGGAGCAGATAAGCATGTTATTCAAAATAAACATTCTCCAAAGCTGGGGAGGTGGCGAACCATATTTCATTTCACCCTATTTACATTATCAGGTCAGGTTACACTGATGCTGCCTCTCGTTTGCATTCAGACTGTCACCAGGGAACCCTGCGACGTCAGCCAACTGCAGAGGGGCCTTTTCATCAGGATGGGTTTGGGCTCCCTTCCCTGGCTTTTTCTTGAGTTATCTTAAAGCTGCTCTCCTGGGCAGGAGGCAGGGACCCAGCAGCCACTGGGGAGGGCACTGACATGTGCCTCTCCTTTGCTTTCCTCTTTCAGATGTTCTCTATCTGTTCAGACAAGCTTTGCATTGCTTTATTTTAAACCAGAGGCTCTGACCCATGTAAATGGAGGGGAAACAAACCCTGGGTACAAAGGCTGTTTCTAGGAAGCATTCATCTTGCTGACTTGTAATTGATTTCTATAGATGGAGTGGTCACCTGGGGTGGTA
Organism: Heliangelus exortis; assembly: GCF_036169615.1. NCBI lineage: Eukaryota > Metazoa > Chordata > Aves > Apodiformes > Trochilidae > Heliangelus > Heliangelus exortis. Next base: position 16,168,542 of record NC_092437.1, on the reverse strand, counting down.
GGGCCAGTGGAAAGAGAGGTGCATCTGGAGTGTGGCTTTATCTCCCTTGTTCTGATGAGTGTTTGGGGATGGGATGCATCACCTTTAGAGGTGTCCATCTGTCCAACTGGCTTCAGAATGAGCCTGCCCAGTGAGCTTGGACCTGGCATCTGGATGACCAAAGGATTTCTCCTGCCAGATTTAACCTTTGATCCTCTTAGTGGGATGGTTCTCCAGTCCCTTGCCCTCAAGAGGCAGTATGAAGTTTTGGCTCTGAACTTCTTGAGGTGAGGACAGCTCTTTAGATTATGAGCGTATTCTGCCTATTCTAGATGAAAGCCAAGAACATCTGCTCTAATCCCACCCCTTCTTTCTGTCTGAATCCACTATGTGCTTCCACAAGGGCAAACCCTTGTGCACAGTCTTTTGTCCAAAAGGCATCAACTAAATCCAAAATTTGTTAATTTATAGACTTGGCTTCTAACCACCTAGAGGGCAAAGCCTTGTTAACAAGGTCTGATTTTTGAGCCTGCTTTCTTCATCCTACAAACTGCACATGGGAGAAGCAAATCCTCACCTGTGTGTCCTGCAGGGGGGTTTAATGTGTCCTGTCTCAGGTTTAATGTGTTTTTCTCTTATTTCTTCCAACAAGTTTTGTGTTTTGGCTCAAATTGAAACATGATCTGTATTCTGGCAAACAGATTGATGAGAAGCAGTTCAGACTCAGTGTATCTTATTTATAAATGAGTGAACCTAGGAGAATCCTACGCGTGCATCAAAAATGGTACCAATGTTCATGGTGTGTGTGCCTCCTGAATATCCAGCCACTGACTGAAATCCATTTCCCATCAGGAAAGAGAAGGAAAGACTTTTCTGTATTGAGCTGACAGCAGGGTTCAGGAGCCTGCATATACTCCATGTGCTCACTCATAGGGTTTGCTGGATGGTGTTAAGTTTTGCCCCTACGGATGCTGGGATGTAAATTCATATAAAACATCCACATTTCCTGCACCATAGCAGTTGCTCCTTCTCTCTTCCCTTGCCCTCACAAAGCTCACAGCTCTGCTGCCACAGGTAGGTCAAGGCTCTCTCTTTAGCATTATTCTGCAGAGCACCTCCAGCCTCCAGTACTTCATAGAATCATAGAATCATAGAATAGGCTGGGTTGGAAGGGACCTCAGAGATCATCGAGTCCAACCCTTGAACAACTACCGCCACAGTCACTAGACTATGGCACTTCATAGCTCCCATCACCTTTTTGAAAAGCTACCATGTGTATAGGAGACGTGGCCTGGGAGTCATGGCCCAGCAAGGATGTGAGACAGGTTCACAATCTGCTTTTTGTTAGCAAATCTAAACCTCCCATCCTGCTATCATTCTGCTGTCTGTTGGAACTGTATTTTGAACTTTGAGAAGAGGATGTGGAGGTGACTGCTTGTGTCTGGATACCGCCCAGGGTTATTTGGGCCTTTCTTCTCCCATTCCTTATCTTGCTTTTGAGGGAAGGTAACATTCCATTTTACTCCTGCAGTGTTTTTATTTCTTTTTCATCACTTAGTTTATTCTCTAATTGCCAGAGGCATTTAAGGATTAATTGAAATTCCAGTGGACTTGTCACTATTTTTATTCTTCTGCCTTTTCTCAGACCCACAGGCACAAAGAGATTAATAAAGTGGCTCCTTCATACAGTATACAATGTGAGTAAATGCTAGCTATTCTTCAGAGGTTACCAGTCACAGCAACACTCTCTTTGTACTAAACACTTCTTTAAAGAAAATAGAAAAGACGCCTCAAGTGGGTGTTGAAAATGCCCCCTCTAACACGTGCTGCTATGTTGGAGAGCTGGAACCAAAGTCTGCCAGGACCTCAGGAGCTGGACTTCTCCATGGATCAGTGGAGACTCCAGGTTTTCTCCTAGCATGCTGGCCTCTTGTCTCATTTAGCTCTTCCTCTTCTCCAGAAAGGAAAATCATCAGCTGCACTTCATCTTGACATATGCTCCTTTTTAAATTTGTTATGCTCGGATGAGAACTGGAGCAGCCAAGGAAACACGGTGCAGGCCAAGGGCGTCAGATGGAACTGGGGCCTTTGCTGGAGGGCACAGGGATGAAGAGCTTCAGGTGTATTCAAAGCTCTGGGGCTTTCTAGTCTCTCGCACACCTGGGCTCCTTAAATGGGACATGTGAATCTAGGGCAGGCAGCACAAACTGCTCTGTGCCTACAGCTGTCCAGAGCCAGGCAGCAGCTCTGCAGCATCTGAGATCTGTAACTCCAGTTGCTGTGCAGTCTGGTCTTTGGGTTCCATCAGCTTTTGGAGAACATTAAATTCTTTCATCAAGCCAAGACCAAAATGGCATCTCCATGACTGGGTTTCATTTCCTCTGAGTGATTTGTCCATCCACATGGAACTCTGGCATTTTTGAGGCTGGGAAGGCAGCTCTCCCACCCAGCCACCTCTTTCCCTGGTTAACCTTTGTAGGTTGAGCACATTTCTCTGCAAAATTTTGACATTTGGCAGCTTGATAGCAAAAGTGTTGTGCAGTAAACACATTGAATGTGGGTCCTGCAGGCACCACCTGAAAAACAGCAATGCAGTATTTGGAAAAGTTTCTAAGTCCATGTTAGGTCTGGAAGGAGGAGTTTATGAAGGAAAGCAACCCATTGTTTCCTGTTGGGGCAGGTGTCCTGCTCTGACACTTGGAACACTCCATCATTTACAAGAATTATCCTTCCTAGAGCATAAAATATATCTATGTCATTCGACTCCTTAGCATGATTTCAGATGACTGACGTGGTGGAGTCACTTGCAGGTATTTTGAAGAGCATCTCAGCATCGTCTCTGTGTATCTGGAGGAAGCACCACAGCGTTGTTGTTGGTGAGCCAGTAGATATTTCTGAACAGTAAAATGTGGAAGAAAGACGTGGGGAAGGCTGTGTTTCTCCGGGAACCCCATCTCACAGGCTCATTTTTAAATCCAGATCAACTTGAGGCTGACTCAAATCCTTGTTGGCAGTCTGGTTTGCTCACATGATTCTCATTAAATGAATGTGTTCAGGCTAAAAATGAGGAGTTTTGGAAAGATGTTTTTGATCTGTTTTTATGGATGCCCCAGGTCATTAACAGGAAGCTTTTAAATTTAACAATCCTGTTTGCTTCTTGTCTGTAGGAATGAGCTTGATAAAGGTGGTGTTGGCTGCTTGTGGGCTTTGGTTTTGGTGTCTTCTACAGTAGCTAGTTTTATTTTGGGGTTATAAATTCCAAATAATTTCCAAATTAATTCCAAATATTTTTTTTTAAATTACCCCCGTGTTAAATTAGCCAAATGAATTCTTCTTTCTTAATATGCCCTAGGAGTGCTTCAGGAGGACAGAGGAGAAACCTTAAGAATTGGTTGCATGCTTTGTTTCTCTCCAGAGCATGGCAACTCTCAGGCTGTCCATACACTCCTGGGGAAGAGGGTTTCATAGGAAGAGGGTGAGGAAGATCAAATGAGGCTGAGGGGTGGGAACATGTTGGTATTTGGAGCTGTGGTAGGAAGGGGCTGGCTGCAGGCAGGGACAATTCAGTAGTTTCCTGTGCGTGTCCTGCAGCTGGGCAGGTGTAGGAAGGGAGCAGAGAGCTTTCAGAGAAGCACATGGACCACATCTCATGTTCCTCTCCCTGGACTATGTGCAGACAAGTCGTGGTGGTTGTGTAGGAGCTCAGGGTTTTGTGGTGATTCCTGTATGCTGAGCAAAGAGGTTCCCATCCCCTGATGGACATCAGGCAGCTGGTACCCAGTGGTGAGCAGGCAGAATTAGTGCTGTTTTCATTGAAAAAATCTGGGTCAACATTTTACTGTCTGAGTGTGTGAACTCAGACTTTTTGTGGTAGAAATCCCTCTAACTTAATGCACAAAACCTGCTCTCTCACTTTTCTACTGCATTTATTTTGAGTGGCAGGGAAAGCAGGAGTTCATCTCCTCCTGCTCGTCAATAAACTCACCTGCTAGAATAGGAACCTACGTTGGGAATCATGTTTCTACATCAGTACATTGTTATTAATTTGAAAGTCTTATTCGTGCATGGATGTGGCAGGGGGGAGTCTGCACATCAGTGTTCAATTGTGTGACAGTTGGACCAAATGTAAGCGAACAGTAGTTTTACAATTTTCTGTCAACAGTTATTAGATGTTAAAATTAATAGCAGTTTCCCACAGCTTTAGTGTCTTCCCCACCTTGTTGATGAAAGCAAAGCCTAGAAATTCTTTTTTTTTTTTTTAATGAAAAAAGACACCTTGTGTCTCCCTGCTATGGTAGTATTGTAGACACAAGTTTTATAGCCATTCCAGCCCAGGTTATTCCAGCTGCATTGAAAGGACAGGAAAACATGGGTTTTCTCTGCTCCCCCTTCCACAAATCATCCTGCAAACAGAAAAAAAAAACAAAAACACAACACAACAACAACAAAAAACACAACAAGCAAACAAACAGGCTTGTTTGGAATAACAAAATTGATTTGTTACCTTTCTGTCATCAGTGATGACTTATCCTAAAGAAGATAACTGAGCCAGTTCATGCCAGTGTCTGGTGGCAGAGCAGGGACTGGTGGCTCACAGGGCAGATTCCAGAAGCACAAAGGGCTCAGGTACCAGTTTTCATCTTCTCTGCTCTGCAAAGCAGAATTTTTGTTTTCAGGAGTTGGAAAGTGGCAGGTTTTGTCATATTTCAGTGCAAAACTTTGCCATCCATCCAGCGCTCTTCCGCTTTATGGGAATACGGTGTTTTGATTGCTTTGTCAGAACCTGAAAGCTGAATATCTTACAGCTGACAGATCCTTGTAAAAACTGGGAATGACAAACCAGATTGTGCTCTTATTTAATGAGATTAGAACAAGTGATTTAATACTGTTCTGCAGTGGCTTAAAGAGGCATTGGGACTGATCCTGGGTGGCACAGGGTCCCTGTGCATGGTTTGGTTTTGGCTGTGCCCACTTGCAGGGCTGCACTGAGAGCCCCAGTCACAACTCATTAGTGAGCTAATGGAAGGAGATGAGCAGGGAGCACCCGCTGAGGGTGTCCAGAGACATGAGCTCCAGAGCCACCTGCAGTGTGACGTGGAGAACCCCTGGGGTGGTGCTGGCTCCCATGGGAGCTGCACTTAGAGGTGCTCAGGCTTTGTCTGCTGAGCTGTCTGGATTTAAGAAACAAAAAAGAAACCCCAAAAACAACCCCCTGAAAAATATTCCAAAAGAACCTCAAGGCTGGTGCAAACACAGTTCCTCCTTTCCTTTCATTTGTCCCCCCTGCCCCCCAGGGATGCATTTTGAGGCTGATTTTATCCACTGGAGCCAGGAGCACAGCCATACCGTTTAGCTGAGCTGGGACATCCCACCAGAGCCACAGGAGGGACCCTCAGAGGCTGAAAAAGAAGCTGTGGTGTGAGCTGGCACTGTGTCAGACACAGACTGTCAGCAGGAGATAGGATGTGAAGAGCTGATGTTGGCTCATCCTTACATCCCTGTGACTGCACAGCTGCACCAAAGCTCCCTGCACACCAGGTGGGCACCCACCGAAAACCTGTGTGGGCTGTTGCATGGTTGCAGTTCCTCTGGAGAGTCCATCTCAGGTGCAGGCAGGGCTGCCTGTGTGCTGACAGGGGGAGGGGGCACTGAGCAGCTGGGACCAGCCCAGCCTGGGGTACAGGGGATGCAGGGTGGTTTCATTATGAGGTTTCTACTAAAAAAGGAAACGTGCAAAACTGGCCAGAGAGCTGCTTGTCAAAGTGGCTGCTTCAGAGTGCTTGTGCAGGGTGGGGAGCAAGACTGGAGGTGAAACCTCAGCCTCCCCCCATGCTGGTGAGGTGCCTGTGGACACATCTGGGCAATGTCAAGGGGATCTTCAGTTGGGGAAAAACAAAGCAGAGAGGCAGAAATACTTTTGAGGAAGCATTGAGGAGACTGGAATGGTGAACATGGGCATCTTGAGCCTGCCTGGAGCCTCTAGGGACACCTGCTCAAGGCCATACTCTGGGCCATGCAGAGCAGTGTGGGAGCCTTGCATGACCCCCTCCCTGCCTCTCATCTTCATCCTTGCAACTGTGCTTGGTGTGCTGGGTGGGGAAATGCCTTGCTGTGACTGTGACTAAGCATTACCTCCTTCTCTTTGTGCAGTTGCTGGTGAGAAGAGGGTGCCAGTGATGCCCGGATCGCCTGTGGAAGTGAAGATACAGTCCAGGTCCTCTCCTTCCAACATGCCACCACTGCCTCCCGTCAACCCTGGTGGCCCCCGGCCAGTGTCCTTCACCCCAACTGCACGTAAGACCCCAGTAATGCTGCTTTTCCCAGGGACCAGCCCTAGCTGGAGGAAAGGCTCTGCTAGTAAAAGCCACCAGGGATGTCTCAGCAATGTTCAGGACGAGTGTTAGCAGTGCTGCATGGCTCTGAGGAACAGGGGGCTGGGGCTTTCCTGCTCTTCTGCTCCATATGCAGGACATGTAGCAGGGGCTCTAATCCCTGCTTACACCCCTGCTGCTCCTACCTTGCTCCTGGTGCTGCCATGAGTCCCTCTTCATGCAGGTGCACCTTGATTTCTGCCATAAATTCCTTAAGAAACTGAAGTCTTCTATCAGGTCAGTTTCAAACAAGCCAAGAGCCAGGCTTTGCACTCAATCTTTTGGAGGAGTTTGTTCCTGCTCTGCTGTGCAAATAGCATTTCCGCAGCTGAGATTAGAAAGATGGGTTGTTTTTTTTGTTGTTTTTTTAATTTCCAAGCCTCGGAAATTCTTCGCTGTCCATCCAGAGCCTCTTTATCTTCTCTTTATCATCTTCCCTCTTCAGCCACAGTCCATCCTAGTCCAGCTCAGGTCACACAGTCTCGTACCCACTTCTAGCAGGGTGCTGCAGAGGTGACTCCATGGACAGGATGGATGTACAGCCTTTTCTTATAGCACAGGAAGACTTTTTTTTCTCCCTTATCCAACATTTAAGCCATTTAATAATATCCTTTAAAAATCATTGTTCAGGAATGAAGTTGCTTTACTTAGAACATTTACTTAGAACTTTACCTAACCCCAGCACAGGGCATGTGCATATTTTCCAGGCTCTCCTCACCTCTGTCCCCCAGTGCTGAGCATCTCCCTGGCTGGTTCTGCATGGCTGTGCTGTCCACAGTTGTGTCTGAGATACCTCACAGTTTCCACAGTCTGGCAGTGGATTTCAGAGCTGTGCAATCCAGCCCTTCTCACACTGCTGTGCTGTGTGCTGCTGGCAGCAGCACTAATCACCGGGTTATCCCGCCAGACACATTGTCCCCATCTTTATGTGCCAAGGGGATTTTAATGTCTCTCCTTTTGCTAAGGCAGAAAAGGACCATTAGCAAAGTGACAGAAATTAATTTTTCCAATGAGGTTGCTTGGCACGCTGCTAAGAGCTGATTGCAAATGACTTAATTGGCTCTTTCTGAGAGAGATGAGAGATGCAACCTGTGGTGAAGTTCACTCTCGCTTTTTGTATTTCTCACTTGTGCCAGAAGTTCTTGGTCAGAGTCAGGGAGTGTGTCCTGCCTTGGAAAGCCCATGGCTTGGGCATGTGAGGAGGAGCATGCTGGAGAAAGGCCATGCCTGCCTGTGCATCGCTAACAAGAGGGATGGAGAAACAGCAAAGTTATTGAGAACGTAAGGCAGAATTTACCAGTGCAGACCCTAGATGATGACCTTTATGTTCCTGGGAATTTAGTATCCTCCTCTCTCCACATTCAGTCATCCCACCACTCTCACTGCACCACCTTGCTTGCTCCAGCACTCAGTAGGAAGCAGAGGTACCAGCTGTGGTCTGTGGTGGAGCAGATCCTGGTGATGTGCAGGATCAGATAACTGCCAGCACCCTGCAGTAATGTGGGTTGCTAGGGAGTCGGGCAGGGTGAGCCAAAAAACAGAGAGCAGTTACAGGGTCTGGGTTTAACAGCAGCACTCAGCCAGCCCATTCCCCTGCCCTGGTGTCACATCAGCCCCCCAGCCCCAGTGGCTCACACAGTCCCTGCTCCTCCTGGGGTATGAATAAAGCTCATTGCTCTCCTTGGGCTTTCATTTAAAAGCAGAAGGGGAAGCGAAATCGAGAAGGGGTAAAGTGCCTGAGTGGAGGCTGCTGGCCAGGCTGGAGCTGGACAGGTCTGCTGCCTGACATGAGCTGCTCTGGGTGGCTTTCCCCCCTGTTTATAACACTTGTGAAATAAATGCTCTTTATGAGTAGCTGCCAGAAGCTTTGCCTTCCCCATCAATCTGTTTGCTAGCTCTCCATGGCAGCTAATACCTGCCATGTCTGCAGGATGTCTCTGGCTCTTTGCAGGTCTGGGGAAGCAGATGTGGGCAGGATTTTTGTCAGGCTGAATTGCTCTTTAACAAAAGCCATTCACTTGCTTTGCCTTTGCACCTCCCTGTCCTCTCAGTCCTGGTCTTTGCCTTTGTTTCATCTTTTCTCTAGCTACAGAAGGACATCTTTGTCATGCCCCCAAAGAGCCTGTTACCCCTTGGTTGGCAGGAACCACCCTTGGTGATCTCTTGAGCCTTATCTTTCCCTTCCATCTTAACTGACTCTGGTTAATCTTCTTGGGTTCCTTTCTATGCTCACCACAGCAGGTCCAGGTGTATGGAGCCTTTCCAGCCTCTGACCCTGGTGTGCCCCAGGATGGTTTAACTGTTCAAGTACCTCCTGCCTCCTCTGAAAAGCTTTCATGGGGTCACAAGGATTTGTTCTGATCGTTGCAAAGCTGCAGAGGAAATTTTGGCAGCTTTTGTTTGTTTGTTTGTTTCTGTTTTTGCAAGCTGTTGCTCCATCACAATCTTCCCCTGCCCTGTGTCCCTGTGTGGCAGGAGCAGCTCTGCTGGGTGGCTTCAGTGCTTCTCCTCTGAATGCTGTCATCTCAAAGAGTTTTATAGCTTCTGACCTTCTCTTCAACATTTGCATCCATGAGGAATTCAGGGCTGGGCCTTTAAGGCTTAACCCACTGCATCAGCTAAAATTATATTTATAATGATATACTTTTCACCTCTAAAATTCTGGGTTTTGTAGAGTTGGGGCCCCACGCACACAGCTGCTCTTCAGACAGGGCTTTGGATTGCACAACAGCGGTGTGAGGATGTCAACAATTTATTCTAATCCCTTGCCAAGTTCCCAAACTTCCAGCCCTTCAGTCTGTTTCGACATGCTCGCTGCTTGCTGGGAAAAACAACTCTGTTTGCAAAACTCCCTGTAGATCCCTGGGAGAGGTGGGTGGGTGGGTGCCACGGGGCAGGATGCTGCCAGCCCTCCTTGGACAAGGTGGAGGCACCTGAGCTGCTGTATCTGCTGTGGGACCTGGCAGTGGTGAAAACTAATGAGTTTTTGTAAATGATGGTGCTGGGAAGGATTGTTGGATTGTCTGGGGTAATTTTTGGCCTGATGCAAAGCAGAAATGCTGATGGGTAAATTTGTGCTGAGGGCTATAAACTTTGAGATAAAGCACATTTAAGTCTCAGACTGAGCATAACAATACAACTTGCTCTGCCCCAGCAGCAGCTTGATGCAGCCAGACCCCATGACCCCCTGGGGTTGCCTTGAAAGTGAATGGAGGTGCCTGCCCTGTTGGCTGGTGCTGGAAATGAAGCTCATTGAACAGAGGCTAGCAGAGGAGAGAAATGCTGGGGAAGTCAGTGTCTGTTGTGTAAATCACACCTGAGCCATCCCAGAAGTGAAAAATCCCACATAGGTGCCCGGGAGGTTCTCATAAGGCATCCCCATAAGCTCTGTGAAGGTGGAGGAGAAGGCAGGGCCCTTGATGGGGCCTTGAGCAACCTGGGTTGGTGGGAGGCGTCTCTGAACATGGCAGGGGCTTGGAACTGGATGATCTTTAAGGTCCCTTCCAACCCAAACTGTGGGTTTGGGTTGTGGATGGAGCCACTGTGATTCTGTGGCTCCATCTCTGGATGCCCTCTGGTTCTTGCTGTGTTTGCTGGCAGCAGTCAACCACCAGCAGCAGGTCCTTGGGTGGAAGATGGATCCTCTCAACCACCAGACCACAGGAGATGCTAAGAAACTGTTCTGTCTCCTGTTTGCAGTGCCCAACGGAATAAACCATTCCCCCCCGACTCTGAACGGGGCACCCTCCCCACCCCAGCGGTTCAGCAATGGCCCTTCCTCCTCCTCCTCCTCCTCGCTGACCAACCAGCAGCTCCCAGCCACCTGTGGGGCCCGGCAGCTCAGCAAGCTGAAGCGCTTCCTCACCACCCTGCAGCAGTTTGGCAATGACATCTCACCAGAGATCGGGGAGAAGGTCCGGACCCTGGTCCTGGCATTAGTGGTAAGCCCTGCACGTGTCCCCGGGGCTGCTGTGCTGTGCCAGAGCACTCTGGGGAGGGGCTGCAGGCAGACATTACACAATATTGTCTGCTTGCTTCTGTCATGTTTATGCTGTCTGCTGAACTTGCTGACTTTATTTTTTTCCTTGTCTTCAGTGGGTTTTTTAAAAAGCTGTTTGCCCAGTGGCTTTGGCATGAGCTTGGGGTGCAGCTGAGCTGAGTTCAAATGCTTCCAGGTTTTTTTAATCTTTTCTATAAAGGCCACAGGTCTGGTGTCATGGGCTACACTGAGCTTCTCCATTTCCTCGTGTAAGCAAAACTTTTCACCCAATTCAGAGCCTGTAGCTTTGTATGAGGGATGGATTTTCTTGCCTGTGCAGATTTTTGATTGGCTGACCCTCACTGTGGATCAGTTTCCTTGCAATTTGCTTCCATGCAACGAAATGGCAGTTCCAGCCTCTGCTCCATTAACCCTGTCCTAAGTTGGGTGTGTTCCAGCTCAGGGATGGCACCCGGGGACTGATGACTGGTGCTAGCAGGAGGCACTTCAGCAAGCTGTGAGTGCTTCTGTGCTCTCAAGTGTGTAGGGAGTATCCTCACACTGCAAATCTTTCATTTGTAATATGTAGCGGTGAGCAGGGGATGTATTTAAAGGGCTTTTTTCCTCTTTATTGGCTGCTCCTCTGTGCCTTAAGCAAGGCCACTAGCACAGCAGGGCTGACTGGTGCTAAGGTCTGCAGAGGATGGGAAGCTGCTGTTGCAAAATAGGAAGTCTGGGCTTCTGGTGTACTGCTGCTTTGTGCAACTGCATATTTGCCTGCATTACCAAAGGCATTTGTTTTTGCTTGTGACAGTCTGAAGGTTCAGCTGCAGGAGGAGTCTTGGTAAATAACACGTGTGCACCTTGTGCACTCCTTGGGTTGGTGAGGACTGGGCTTGGTGACGGTGCCTGCGTGAGCAAACTGTGTGTATCTCTCCTCATAGACTTTTACAGCTCTTCAGAGCTGAAAACACCCTTCAGAAACCAAATGAACAGGTCTTGGTGATAGTTGCAGATATACAAACTGGATGGTAGGGATGCTCTGCAAGCCCGTACCCTGGAGCACAGCACCATGCTGCCCAGCTGCCATCCAGTGCAGCACCTGCTGCTGCTCCTGAGCTGATCTCTGCTTTTTGGCATGTTTCTTTGGAGGCTCAGCACATGGCCAAGGAACCTGCTGCAGGCAGCCTGGAGTGTTTCTGCTTTCTAGGTTGGTGTGGGCAGAGCGAAACATGGGTCTGTCCATGGCCTCAGGGGTTTCCCAGGGCATGAGCATTGGATGCAAAATGCTGGATATATATATATAAATTCCATAGGATCATAGGACGTCTTGTGTGGAAAGCAACCTTGAAAGACCATCTAGTCCATCCCCCTGTAGTAAGCAAGGACATCTTCAACTAGACCGGGCTGGCCAGACCCCTGTCCAACATGACCAGGGATGTTTCCAGGGATGGGGCTTCTACAACCTCTCTGGACAACCTTGGCCAGTGTCTCACCACCCTCACTGTAAAAAAAAATTCTTCCTTATACCTAGTCCCAAAACACCCTCTATCAGTTGAAATCCATCACCCCTTGTCCTGTCACTTGTCCCTATCTTTTATATAGGCCCCTTCTAAACACTAAAAGGCAGCAGGAAGGTCCCACTGGAGCCTTCTCTTCTCCAGGCTGAACAACCCATGGTCTCTTTGCACCCCTTTCCATGGAATTAGGGTCATGTCTTAGGTTGGGAAGGAAACACTAACATGTCCAGGTTTCTCTGACTTGTGTCACCACTGATTGTGGTAATTGCTGCTGGGATGAAGTTTGTACATGCAGGTTATCAAATGCTGCTTGGTCCAGAGAGCACCCAGCCTACAGTGCCACAGGGGATGCAGGGCTGGGCTGGGGGAGGACCATGACAGTGGGGTCAGCAGTGGGCTGGGTGGTACCTTTGTGGATGGTGGGTGGATTAGATGAGCTGAGCTGAAAGGGAAGAAGGAGGGGAGAGGAAGGCGTGCAGCTCTGAGCAGCTGGAATCACTGCCTGGCTCTCTGCAGCCTGCCCTGGGCCATCTGGCCAGGGTACAGGAGATGCCAGCTGGGTCCTGCTGCCTCCTAGAGCTGATCCTGTCTCCCAGCCCTGGAGCTGGGAGGATTTGGGGCCAGGCAGTGCCTGGTTGTGTGCAGCCTTCACCCCTTGCCTGGTGCAGCATTTCTCCTCCATTGGCCTGAGTCTGGTGGGAGGATCTGATGTCAGAGGATCTGTATTGTCAGACCTGCAGCAGCAGATGCAGACTCCCTTCCCACTTCTGTTTATCTGGAGCTATTTCCCACGTCTAAAAATAAGAACAAATTGTCATTAATTTCTTAATTTCTTTTCCCAGAACTCAACGGTGACAATCGAGGAATTTCACTGCAAGCTGCAAGAGGCGACAAACTTCCCCCTCCGGCCGTTTGTCATCCCCTTTCTGAAGGTGACAGGGAGCTGGTGGGGCTCGTGGACGCTTTGTGTGCTGGTCGGTGCTGCCTGGCAGTGTGTCAGAGCTGGGGAAGCTCTCCTTTTAAGCACCACAGTGATTTTGTTGCAGTCCAAGACAGACTGCACAGACCACAGCAGTGGCTGTGTGGGATGAGCTGGTGGAAAGCTGACACAGGAACGAGTGCCATATATGACTGCTTGTCAAACCAAGCTCCATTCAGCAGCTTCTCATCCCCTAGCCTTATTTGCAAATGTTCAGATCTAGAACATTGGAAATGTTGGCATGGTTAGATGGTGGATGCATAGAGTGCATGGAACATCATAGTAAGCTCTCCCCTAAGCCTTCTCTTCTCAAGGCTGAACAATCTTTGTTTTCTCAGTCTTTCCTTGGATGAGTGAATCTGACACCAGAAGCTGAAGGAGCCTGAGATGGGGCTGCAGGCTCCAGGTGTTGCTGCTCTCAGAGATTATATGTAGAGGAAAGGTGAAAATGGCTAGAAGTGTCTACCTGCAGGCTGTGTGACCCAGCCCCGCTCTTGTTTTTCAGGCCAACCTGCCACTGCTGCAGAGGGAGCTGCTGCACTGCGCCCGGGCTGCCAAGCAGACACCCTCCCAGTACCTGGCCCAGCACGAGCACATCCTGCTCAACACCAACACCACATCCCCTGCTGACTCCTCCGAGCTGCTGATCGAGGTCAATGGCAATGGGAAGAGGCACAGTCCAGACAGGTGAGACCAGCTTTTATCTCCCTCCCAAAAGTCATGACTTTTGTTTCAGCTTTGCTGCATTCAGGGCTGAGCCATAGGATCTTCCCACTCTGGCTAGTAATGAGGCATCAGTGATTGCTCCTCCTGCACCATTAATTCAGGTTGGGATATTCTTTTGGGCAGGTTCTGTCCCAAGGGGGTGTGTTGGGTGGCACTGAGAAGCCTGAGCTGGAGAGGTGGGGGCACTGTCAGGATGCAGTTCGTTTCCACCAATTTTTTTTTATTCCAGGTTAAAGGTCATTATGTAATTATGTGGAGCATGCCTCTCTCGGATTTTATAAAAACTGTGAAATTTTAATTCAGTCATCCTCAGGAAGATGAATCACACCACTCAGGCTTCTTGAACTGTTTCTCTGACAGGGTCATTTCATCGATTAGTTCACAACATGAGCATGTTTAGTTAAGCTCCTCCACCCTGGTAAACTCATTGCTGCCCAAACTTTCCTAGTTCAAAAACTGCATCCTTCCCTTTCCAAGTACAATAATTGGTGCTAATTAATACCTCTGTCTACTGGTGTGATTGCAGAAGGGACGACAGCAGCTTTGAGAGGGAGCCACTGCCAACAGAGCCCCCAGCCAAGCGTGTGTGCACCATCAGCCCCGCGCCCCGGCACAGCCCTGCCCTCACCATCCCCCTGATCAACCCTGGGGGGCAGTTCCACCCCACCCCGCCACCCCTCCAGCACTACACCCTGGAAGATATCGCCACCTCCCACCTCTACAGGGACCCTAGCAAGATGTTGGATCACAGAGAGATTCGGGACAGACATGGCGGTCTTGGTGAGAGAGCCTTGGAGGGCTTTTAGTGGTAGGAGCTGTGAGGTCTTTCGTGTTAGTCCCTGACTGACCACTGGCAGCTAAAGCTGTGTAATGCTGGGCATGTCCTCAAAAGGTTTTTTGCAGAGAATTCCAAGAAAACCATGGGAGGTTAAAAATGCAAAGACTGAGAGTTTGTCTTTCCCTATATACACGTGAAGGCTGGAGCCACCGGGGAGGAGGAGGTGGAGGGATCTGGTGTGTTGGGTGTAGCCAACCCAGCAGGCAAGGATGGAGGGCATGGAAAGAAATGAACTTTTCTGAGCTCACTGGAGCAGGAGAGCAGAGCCTGCCTCCCTTTTTCTCCCCAGGGGTGTGTGGGAGATGCATGTTGTCTTTCCAGCAGGGCAGCCTTAATCACGTGCTCTGAGCCTCTCTGGGTTCATGAAAAGGGAGCCAGTTTCCCAGGCAGGTCATATCCAGACCCTGGAGTGGATGGTAGCAACACAGACAAGGATAAAAGCCGCTGTAGAGCCACCTCCTTGCAATGTATTTTGAAATCCCAGCTGGGCGCAGCTGGAAATAGATCTCTTTGGGGCCACATTCCCTCTCCAGCACTGGGAGCACTTGCTCCAGCTGATCTCTCTCCTGGCTGTGGTTCATTGCAGGTTTGAATGGAGGATACCAGGATGAGCTGGTGGACCACCGCTTGACAGAGAGGGAGTGGGCTGACGAGTGGAAGCATCTCGATCATGTAAGGAACAGGGGGAGGTGTGGGAAATTCCTGTGGGATGCAGGAACCCTGTGCTCATGCTTCTCCAATTTGTGGTTTTCTTGCTGTTCAGACTATATCCAGGCTTTCACAGTGGCTTGTAGAGGAACAAGCCACCACGAGGAGGTGTGTGGAGGGCAGACAGAGGCAGTAGCACTTTCCTGGCACCTTTTTTCTGCCCATGGTCAGTGGAAGCCAAAATCCCTCTAGACAAAGTGTCCAGAGCTGGGGAGCTTCTCCTGCAGACCCTGGCCATGTGCTGCCTGGCTGGCTGAGCAACCAAACCCAACCTTGTCCCTGCATGGGTCTTTTCTGATGCAGCACTGGGCTGACAGGCATGCAGATGTGTCATGTGCAATGAGGATATGGAGCTTACAGAACAAGTAACCCCGTAATTTGTTTAAAGACTTTTTTCTGAGCTGCCAGCCCTTTATGGGCCTCAGCTAGGCCCTAACAGCAAGACTTGGTGCATCTGGCAGACCTTCTGCAATCAGCTTTTCTCTCTGAGTAAGGCTGCTCATCCCAGCACTTCACTGTGTGTTTCCCCCAAAGAGATGGGATTGAAATCCAGCTTTGATCATAAATGCAGAGGCCTCCTGGCTTGCTTTTGCTCAAAAGCTTGATGGGAGTTTTTTGGGGGTAGCACGGGGTGAAGTCGATGCCTTGTAGCTGAATATTTGTGAGTTGGGATGTGGCTGTGGAGAGCTGCCAACCCTTGCCTGTTCCCATAGGAATGTGGTGGGGTTTTCTCCCTCTACCTCTAGGAGCATGGCCTGAAGGTGTTTGGCCACCTTCTATGGTGATAAAGATATTATGTTGCCATCTCCTTCTGTGTCCCAGGTCATCCATAATCATGGATTTGTTTTGGTTGGAAATGACCTTTAAGATCATCAAGTCCAACTGTTAACATAGCACTGCCAAGGCCACAACTAACCCGTGTCCCTCAGTATCACATCTACATGGCTTTTGAATCCCTCCAGAGACAATGACTATGCCGTCTGGGCCAGGGCCTGACAGCACTTTTTGGGAAGAAATTATTCCTCATATCCAATCTAAACCTATCCTGGCACCACTTGTGGCTGTGTCCTCTTGTCCTATCACTGATGAGATGGGAGAAGAGACCAACCTGCCCTCCCTTTCCCCCCTCCCCCCCCTGGCTCCAACCTCCTCCCAGGCGGTTGCAGAGATTCAGAAGGTCTCCCCTCAGCCTCCTCTGCTCCAGGATCAGCACCCCCAGGGCCCTCAGCCCCTCCGGGGCAGACTTTGTGTTTCAGACCCATCCCCAGCTCTCTTGCGCTTCTCTGGACACATTCCAGCCCCTTAAGGTCCTTCTTGTCCTGAGGGGCCCAAAGTACCACACTCAGAGCCTGTTCCTCTGACATGACCTCGCATTTCATCACCCTGGGATGGTCCCTCCCTGGTGCCTCTCTTAGGATCCAAGCTCTTGAGCAAGACAAATCACATCGTTCCCCCCCCGCAGGCACTCAACTGCATCATGGAGATGGTGGAGAAGACCCGGCGCTCCATGGCCGTGCTTCGGCGCTGCCAGGAGGCGGATCGGGAGGAGCTGAACTTCTGGAAGCGGCGGTGCAGTGAGGCGGCAGAGCCGAGGAAGGCGGGCGGGGGGGCGGAGCTCCTGTCCCGGCAGCACAGCCCCGGCAGCTCCGACTCCATCGGCAGCGGTGAGCGAGGGGACACACGGGATGTTCGGGGAGGCTGTGGCTGCCCCATCCCTGGCAGTGTCCTAGGCCAGGTTGGATGGGGCTTGGAGCAACCTGGGCTGTGGGAGGTGTCCCTGCCCCATGCAAGGGGTTTGTACCTAGAGTATCTTTAAGGTCCATTCCAACCCAAACCATTCTGTGATTCTATGATAAAGCTGTATTAGGCATAAAATGGTGATAATATATTCAAATTATGATAAGAATGAAAAACTTAAGTGCATAAAACTCAAGACCTCAGCTCAGGAAGGAGATTGAGGTGCTGGAGCAGGTCCAGAGAAGAGCAAGGAGGCTGTGAAGGGATCCAGCACAAGTCCTGTGAGGAAGGGCTGAGGGAGCTGGGGGTGTTGAGGCTGGAGAAGAGGAGGCTCAGGGGAGACCTCATCACTCTCTACAACTCCCTGAAAGGAGGTTGGAGCCAGGGGGGGGTTGGGTTCTGCTCCCAGGCAGAGACAAGACAAGAGGCCATGGGCTTAAGAATTTCTTCCCAATATCTAAGGAAGCTTCAGCTTCAGCTTCAGCTCTGCCAGGGGAGGTTTAGGTTGGATATTAGGAGAAATTCTTTGCAGAGAGGGTGATCAGACATTGGAATGGGCTGCCCAGGGAAGGGGGGGATTCTCCGTCCCTGGAGGTTTTTAAGCAGAGACTGAATGTGGCACTGAGTGCCATGGGCTGGGAACCATGAGGGGAGTGGATCAGGGGTTGGACTTGATGATATCAGAGGTCCTTTCCAACCCAAATGATTCTGTGATTCTATTATAACTCTTCTGGAAGCTTTGAAGAGAGACAAATCATCAATCGGGCAGGTGAAAGCTCCTGGATGAGCTCTTGGAAACAGCGTTGGCTGATGTCTGAAGGCACCTTCAGGCAGCAGCAGCTTCTCCTGGTGCGAGGAGAAAAGCCTCATCCTTGTCACTGAGCTGTATCTGCTGAACAAACCCAGCAAAGTTCATCCAAAGCTGAGAACCCGGGGGTGAAAAGGCAGGAGGGGTGGTTGGTTCCACCCCTCCTCACCTCCCACTCTGTCTTGCCTAAAGGATTTTAAATGTCAAGTTCCACCACTTCTGAAAATATTGGAATATGCTGCAAGTCCAAGAGCTACTACCTGAGTTATTAATTCCATTTTTGTATCGTGAGTCAACTTTATTAAAGCTGACTTATTTTTCCTCTCCAGTGTGCAGGGGTTTTGACCTAGAAAAAACAAGGCAAAAGTGCTGATTCGCTCAATTTAGATGTGCTTCTAATTTTCATCCAAAGCAATATGCTGCAAATCAGATGTTGGGAAGAAAAAAACTAAACTTACCATTTGAGTAATAAAAATGGGTGTTTTCTAACAATAAGAATAAATGTCAAACTAAAAATCTCAATTGGATACATTTTCAACTTGTTTGCATACACAGTGAGAGTGAATCCTCCCACAAGGAAACCCAGCACCCATGGCTCCTCAGGTTAATGGTCAAGCTCTGTTGCTGGTATGAGGAGGTGCAGTTAAACATCAAGAAGCATCCCCAGGTGTACCATAGCCTTATAACCCTTTAGTGTCAAAGACTGGAAAGAGAAACAAATCAGTTTTTGTTCAGACCCTTCAGAAAGTTACTCTGAAGCATTTTTAAAAAAGGGATGCAGCTGGAAGCCAGGGTGAGGCTGACAGGCTGCCCTGGCTGACCACAGTGTTTAGGTCCTCGTGTGACTGTCCCCACCTGCCACATATGATCTTTGTGTACTTCTTGCCATAAGTGGTCTTGCAGGATGGTTTGTCCATCACTTCATGGCTTCGAATTGCCCCTGGTGGGAAGGTGCTGCCTTTCATGTAAACTTTTGGTCTCATAGAGTGATGCTCTGGGCAGTGGCTGGGCAGTGCAGGCACTCACTGGCATGTGTTTATAAGCATTGCCTGTTGGTAGAGAGTACTGGGAGATGGAGATGGATTATGCAGCATCATAAATTATGCAAGGCACCAATTAAATGTTGTAGTTTATCAACTGAGCTTTGATGAATGGGTTTGAACTGTAGGAATCCTCTGGGTCGAATTGTGGCTGGTTAACCCTCCCCTGCCCCATGCTGGGCACAGAGGCAGCAGCGGGGCCAGAGGAGGCTCTGCCAACCTTCCCTCTGTCCCTTATTCCAGCAGATTCCTTGCGGGAGTTCAGCGGCAGGTCGGGAACGGGCTACGTCACCGAGGAGATCTGGAAAAAAGCTGGTGAGTGTTTGGTGGTAACTTCAGCCAGGGCCTCAGCAGGCTCCAGGGAGGGAAACAGATGCTGCATGTGCTCTGCAGGAACAGGAGAAGCCCAGCTGCGGGGATGGGCATGTTTGGCTGCCCCCAGCCTGCCCTTTCCAAAGGGCTCTGCTCCTTTGCACAATGCCTGTGAGGTCCCGTAGGGCTGAGCCTGGCCCCACCAGGAGAGGTGGTGATGCTGCTGCCGTGTCCCTCAGTGTCTCCCCTTGCCCGTGGGTGTCCTAGGGTGCAGGCAGCACGTTGTCACATCCCAATGGCTCTGTCCTCTCTCAGAGGCTCCCCCAGCTCCTCGGGCAGGTGGGTGAAGCTGCTCTTTTCTTCCAGAAGAAGCTGTGAATGAGGTGAAGCGCCAGGCCATGTCGGAGGTGCAGAAAGCAGTGGCAGAGGCTGAGCAAAAGGCATTCGAGATGATTGCCTCTGAGAGGGCTCGGATGGAGCAGACCATTGCTGATGCAAAGCGCCAGGCCACTGAGGATGCTTTCCTGGTTATCAACGAACAGGAGGAGTCTACAGAGGTAAGGTGCTAGGGGACAACCTTGGAGGGGCTTCCAAGGACTCATGAGTCTCCAGGGCCTGCCCAGCAATGACTCGGAGCCCACAGGCCCTCTGTCCTTTTCCCTTTTAAAAGTCTCTCTCCAATCAATAACTAAAAGTCTGCATTGATACCATAAAAAAACCTTTTGATTTTGCTGGCAGCCCAAGTCAGTTCCTAAGCCTCCTGATACCTCATGAGACATTTGCATGGTAGGAAAAGGAGCAATGGCTTTTTGCCATCTGCTGAATGGGTGTCTCTTAGAGAATTTCTTTCTGCTTCTCAGTCATTAATTACCTTTACTGTTCCTTAACTGGGAGCTCACTTTGGGAAGATTTGGAGAGCTCAGCTGGACTGGGCAAAGAGAACTGCAAGGCTAATTCCTGCACCAGCACAGCCCAGCCATGTCTGTTTTGCTTCTTGTTTTATTTTCTCTGCACAAACACAAGAGCAGAGGTTTTGCCTCTGTTTCTGTCAAGCAAAAATCTGATGGGAATGTGGAGTTCATGTCCACTGGGACTGTGCAGGCAGCAAGTCTGTGTCCCTCCTCCTGCAGTTATTTCAGGTCACCCTGCTTACCAGGCTTGGGAAGCTCTGGGGTCTCCACTCATGGCAGGAACCATGTGAATATTAGGTGTTATTTCAGAACTAAGGCTCTGGTCTGATATTTCTCAGTTAAATCACTGACAGTCTTGTGCACCATTGATAAACACATGATGGGAGTGGGTGGAACTGCTCAGGAAGCCATGGAAGAAATGAGGCAAGCAATCATTTCTCTGTAGGGGAATACCAGAGGAGTGTCCTCATCCTCTGGCTGTCCTGGGGAGCAATGCAGGACTTCAGGAGCAGCTGAGCATGCCCCCACCAGACCCTGCAAGCCCTGGAGCCCTTCTCTAAAGGCCAGGTTGAAAAGCTGTCACATTCTGGCACACTGTGTTACCTTTGAAATGTGGCTTAAAAACACTGCTTGAAGAGTAAACAGCTGTAAAGTGATGACCCAGATCTTAGAGTCACTGCAGGCTGCAGTGGGGGCTTTATTTGGTTTCAAGTCCTCCTGGAGAACTGAGAAGCTTTGGGACTGTGACTCCCTCTCAGCCAGCTCTCTTAGGCACTTAGATGCCAAATTCATCTCTGGGAGTTGGTGGCTCTGGTGCAGACTCCAGGAGCAGGAAACCTCTTTGCCCCTCCTCACAATGGGGCCATTGGCCACAGGCCAGCATCTCCCACCCCTCTTCCACCCCTTCCCCAGTTTATTGCTTGTGGCTGCAGAAGCAGCAGGCAGTGAAAAGTGCCGAGGTGGGCAGGCAGGCTGGGGTGGGGGCTGCTTTTCTGCAGCTGAACTTGCCCTCCCCAGAATGTGGTTGCTAAGGTGTAAATTCAGCTGCAGGAACCCTCCTCTGCCCTCTCCCCTCCCTCAGCGGCTGCAGCTCCCACTGCTGGCCCCTTGTAGCCTGTCACAGGGACACAGTGACAGGCCACAAGCCCACCAGCTGACACCCCTCCCAGCAGCCAAGAGGGGCTTTGCTCCTCTTTCTGACTGAAGCTTAGGCTCTGGCAGTGCTACCACCTGGCTGGGAGGTTTTTCAAATGAGTTTTTCTTCTCCAGATTTGCCTGTTCTGACCTCTTGCGCAGCCGGGCAGGGTGCAGAGCAAATGGTGCCTGTGCAGCACGCAGTGATCCCTGCAGGAAGCACTTGGCTGAGAGCAATACCAAAATAGAGCTGCTTAAAACAGGAAATAAAACAAGCAAATAGAAGCATCTGCAGCGGGTTTTTGAGTCCTTGCCTGCTGTTTCCTCTCTGCATTTGGGTGGATTCAGGGGAGAGGATGTGATGGGTGCAGTATGGCAGGCAGGTTTGGGCAGAGCAGAGGAGTTCAGGGTTAGTACCCTTGGCCAAGAGCTGTGAAATAGCAGGAATTAATGGATTGCTCATAATCTGGGCCAGAGGGGGATGAATGGTCCCCTCCACAGCTGTTGAGTCAGCACAATCCTGCAGCTCTTGGAAACTATAAACCCATTTTAAAAAGTGGTGCCTTTGGTCTTGCAGAGTTGCTGGAACTGCGGTCGCAAAGCCAGCGAGACATGCAGCGGCTGCAACATCGCCCGCTACTGCGGCTCCTTCTGCCAGCACAAGGACTGGGAGAGGCACCACCGGATCTGTGGCCAAAGCCTGCACGGCCAGAGCAAGCCCCTGGCTCTGCCCACAGGCCGCTCGGCAGTCACCAAGAGCCTGGATGGAGTGTCCAGCCCAGCTCTGGAGAAGACCTCAGCAACAACCTCCCGGTCCTCCACCCCGGCATCCGTGACAGCAATAGACACAAACGGACTCTAAAGGGAAAAGGTTTGGTTTGGTCCATTTGATTAGTTTCCCTGGTTTGTTGGTTTTCTTTTTAAGCTGAAAAAAAAGCCCTGCAGCAACTTGTGCCACTTGGCACGTTCGACATACCACACCACCTCCTCCAAGTGCTGACACTCGGGCTTTGCCATCTCATTCTGCCTCTTTTTTCGTGGCTCGTGAAGAACTGGGGACAGCCTTGCCCACAGTGCTGCTGTGCAGGAGGTACCAGAGCATCCTGAGGGACATGGGTGCTCAGTCATGGGGACCTGGACTCAGTGGGGAGTGCTGCCGGAGTGTGTAGGAGATGCTGAGCCTCATCCTCATGGGTCAAATGTTCTGAGGTGTCTGAGCCACCTCCTCTTTCAGCTACCTTTCTTTCACAGTTGGCATCTGGTTTTCCCTTGCTCTCAACAGCTGTGGCTCAGGTGGCTGTGCTGGATGGTTGCTGCTGTGAACTGACCAGAGCCAATTTCTCAGCAGCAGCATCTCATTCTCAAGTACAACAGGAAAAGCTGAGCTGCCTTCTCTTCTCTTTTCTTCTCCTGCCTGCAGGCTGGCAGCTGGTGATTGCAGAGAGGGAGGAAAGGATTTGTCTGCCCTCAACCAAATGTCAGTATCAGAGGAGTACAGCCAGTCACTTCGGGATGGCCTGGTTTTAATCCTGGCCTGGAACAGGACAGACAGTTGCATGTCACCCTGGGTGGCATCTTTGTTGAGGGGGAAAACTCAGAGCAAATCTGTAGGCACTGGGGGCAGTTATTGCCCTTTCCACCTCAGTACTGTTAGTTTGCTATGCAGAGAGTGTTGTGGGGTTTTTTTTTCACTGCATGGAAGCAGTGGGTTTGAGAGTTACTGCTGTTGTTTTTGACCCCAGGTCCTCACACAATTGCAGCGGGTTCTTTATAGTCTGTTCTCTCTATGCATGTTGCCCAAACTATTAAAATAAATGCTGGACTTGGTTCTGACTCCCCCCGGTCTTACAGGGCTCCTGCAGTGCTGCTCTGACACCTGCTGCCTTCCTCTTCCTGGAGACACCAGGGAAGGCTCAGCCACCCCCCTCATCCAGCCCAAAAATGAGAGCGAGACCCTGTGGGGATGCTGTGGTATGGCAGGAGGGGTTCAGGGCAGTACAACCCCCACCACTGACACCACTCCCCAGAGGGGCTGTTCTGGGGCTCATCTCAAGTGGTTCATGGAGGTACCCAGGCACAGCCCAGGTGAGAGGTGGGCAGGTGACCTCTGGGGAGCTGCAGCCATTCCCACCCAGCACACAAATGGGAAACCATTTATTCAGCAAAGCTGCATGTTCTGTGACTGTTTCTGCACCACTTCTGGAACCCAATGAGGCAACTCATTCCCAAATTATTTTTGATCCATTTTTCAATTGGAGGTGGATAATAGAGATGGAATGGATCATCACAGAGTTTGCAGCAGGGGGGCTGCCCTGTGCTGCTTTTCCTTAGGGAAAGCTGCCTTGGGAACTCCTGTGTCTGCAAGGGTTTATTTTGCCAAAAAAAAAAAAAAAAAAAAAAAAAAAAAAAAAAAAAAAAAAAAGCAGCAAAAGCCTCAGGAGGTGGCACTGGGGTTCCTGGATGAGGCAGCACCTGGAACACAGCTCCTGGGAGTGGGGCTGGTGCAGCCCTGAGTCAGGATGACACCCAAGCCCCTCCAACCCACAGCACAGAAGAGGCCACAGCAGCCAGGGGAAGGTGTCACCCCACCTGGGGAAGCTGTCACCCAGCCTGGGGTTTTTTACCGCAAGAGACTTGGGGACAGCTCTGTGCTGCAGCAGCCCCTCATAGAGATGCTGGGAAGTGGCTCTGCTGCTGGGGCAAAGCTTGAAAACATTGACTGTGCCAGGGGCTGGAGGAAGGAGGAGGAGGAGGCTGTGGTGAGCTAGAGGAGCTGAAGGGCTTCACACCTGCAATGAGCTGCCTGGTGCCAACATCCCAGACCTCACTGCAGTGCCGAGTGCCGACTGTGGGTCAGCAGTGGATTAACTGCTGCCAGGTAGGATATAGAAATAAGAGCAAGGCAAGGCTGGAAGAAATGGCTTGTAAATAGACTGTCTTCCATCATTCTCATGCAACTTTGGCTGTGTACTAAAATTAACTCCAGTGTAAATGAATGAAATACTAACAGTCATGATTAGAACGATTGCTTTTTTTTTTGGTTGTTTTTTTAAAAACATGGAATGATAAATGTGAAATTCAGCCATGGGAAAAGTTGTTGGGTTGAGGTTTCTATTATTTTTTTTGATGTTTAATTCTGTAATAGAAATTTGTTACTTCATTCCTGTGCATAACTTATTTAATGTACTGTATAAAGGAACCCAAACTGTTACAGATGTATTTAGTTTGTTCTACTCCAAAGTAGTCAATAAAAGACTATATTCATCACACAACACCCCCTTCCTGGTGGTGCTCAGGCTGCCCTTGGCCAGGGGAGCTGCTGCAGGGGATACAACCTCTCTCGTGGTGGGGAAGCTGCTGGAGGTCTTGTGGGACAGCTGCAGTCAGGGACAGGATGCAGGGTGAAGACAGAGGATGGTGATGTCCCCTGCCAGGAGCCATTTGCTTTCAAGTGTTCACTGACAGCCCTGCTTCCCCTTGCTCCCTGCTGTGTGCCAGCTCCTGTCCCACTGCCTCAGGGGAGGAGTCTGCTCCTGCAGCACCAACACAGACACCCCTGGTGTGCACCCACCCACCAGGGGGGCTTTTTCCACCCTCCCCTCCTGCCCCCCACCACTGACACCCACCCCTAACTTTGTTGCCACTGCCTAGCTGGACTGAACTGGGGCCAAGGCTCATTTATGGTCGCTGAGCTGCAGGATGAAGCAAGAGAGCAATCACCCCATGCTCACCTTCCTGGGAGGTGCACAGTGGTTTATTTTTTTGTGGGGGGGGGTAGGAGTGTGCACAGCCAGGGTGGACTTAAAGCCACTGCAATGGCAGCGCCAAAAATAGGTCAGTAACTTTTTTCTATAAAACACTATTCACAGTCAATTACAAGGCAACCCAACTCCCTCTCCTCAGAGCTGGGAGGAAGAGGAGCTGGGGTGTGAGAAGGACTGAAGGTTGCTGGGTTGCAGCAGCTGGCCCAGTGCACCCCCCCAGGCTCAGACTCCCACCCCCACCACCACTTCCACCGCACTGCTGGGAGTAACCTACTCCCCTAGGCAGCACAGAGCCAGGCTGGGCGAGGGGGGGGGGGATAAACAAATTAACATGAAAAGAGCATGAGGGTAAAACACTGCCAGAGACAATGGGCAGGCAGCCTCTGCTGGACCACAAGAGGAGACAAGGGAGAGGGAGGTGACAGACACGAGCAGTGGATGTGGCTGTGCCAAGGGCTCTGCATTCTTCCACGTGCAAGCAGTGTCTTGGGAGTAACTGCCCAGGGTCAGTTGTTGTTCATGATCCACCAGGATGCTGAGGAGAGAGAGGAGAAGGGGTAAGGGATGAGCAGTTGGTGTTGGACAGGAAGGGTGGCAGAGATGGGGATCTGGGCCTGCTTGGGGCCAATGAAGGATTTTCTGCAGGTCTGTGGCACCTGCATATCCCTTACATGGGGAGTGTTTCCAGGGCATGGCCTGGGGATGGGTGAGCCCCAGCATGGGGTGGCCAGGGAGCTGTGAGGGTGCTGAGCCCCTGTCCCAGGGTGCCCAGAGAAGCTGTGGCTGCCCCATCCCTGGCAGTGTTCCAGCCCAGGTTGGATGGGGCTTGGAGCACCCTGGGCTGTGGGAGGTGTCCCTGACCATGGCAGGGGTGGCAGTGGGTGAGATTTAAGGTCCCTTCCAACCCAAACCAGTCTGGGGTTCCATGGGTATCTGTTACCTGGGCAGTGACAGCAGCTGCTTGGCTGTCCTGGCTGGAGGCCCAAAAACCAACAGCTTAGGTCACCTCCAGGCCAACCTTCTACTCTGGAAGGAGCCAAGGTGCCTGTTCCCCACACTGCTCCCACCTTCTGCACAGAGCCTGGAGCAGCAGTGTGGGAGTGGGAAGGGTCCTGCAGCCCCCTCACCTGGGAAGAGCATGGTGGTCAGCAGCTCTGGGGATTCCAGCAAGGTGATGATAGCTCTCTGGAAAGTCTTGCTGCAGCTGGACTGCAAGTGGCTGTAAAACAGAGGAGGGGCTGAGCCCAGTGTGTGCCTCGTGGCTGTGCACCAGGACCCCTGCCATGCGTGGGCAACAGGGCTGCTTCCACACCCACTGGAGCAGGACAGACACTCTCACCCCACTCCCCAAACCCTTTATGAGGGTCTTCACCCCCTCCCCTGCAAACAGCCCTGGGGGAAACTGGGTTGAGCAGCCTGCAGTAAGGAGGGGAAGCAGTGGGGTCCTGGTGGAGCCCTGAGAGGAAACCCAACCCAGAGCACCCAACCCCACACAAGGAACATCTCCAACCTTCTCCACGAAGCCACGTCCTGCCAAAACTCATAAAGGATGAAGCAGGCCTCGTCCCTCAGCTTGCAGGCAGACACACTGTGGGGACAGGAGTGACCCTGAGACAGGACCTGACCCACTGCAGCCATGCCAGTCCTCCCAGGCCTAGGAGTGAGGGGCGCAGGGCTGCACCAGAGCCTCACCCCCAGGCTACCATGGAGTAGCCTGGATGCAGACACACAGCTCCAGGGCATCCCCAACCCAACATCCTTCAATGCTGCAATTCCCCCAAGGACCCAACACTGGTCCTTGCTGCTGCCCAGAAAGCAGCATGTGAAGTGTTTCATGAAATATTTCCTAGCCCTGTGGCACACAGCCACACAAAAGAGCTCATTCTACCAGCCCTTTGGCTGGTGTCTCATCCCTTGTGCCTCACATGGAGAGAAACTGAGGTACAAGTACAAGGAGCTGAGAGCCCAGCACAAACCCAGAGCTCGCTGCCCCCACAGGGATGCTGTTTCACCAGAAAAATAGCTTAAGGGCTGCTGGAAGTGACCAAGCCCTGAGGGGACAGCAAAGGAAGTCACCCAGCAGCTCAGAGGCTGCATCCCCCCATGCAGGGGCTGCAACGTGCTTTGCAATTCCCTGGTGTGAGCC
This sequence comes from Heliangelus exortis, assembly GCF_036169615.1. Classification (NCBI taxonomy): domain Eukaryota; kingdom Metazoa; phylum Chordata; class Aves; order Apodiformes; family Trochilidae; genus Heliangelus; species Heliangelus exortis. The sequence goes on along the minus strand of NC_092437.1, from coordinate 16,141,590 downwards.
AGTGCAGTAGAATCTCCCCAAGCTTTGCCCCAGCTTGCCACTCAGATGGAGAGCTTGCCCCTGCAACACTACCCAGCTGTCTACTCAAGTGTTCTCATGACAGAAAAGCCCATCAATTTGCAAGGAAAAAAAGATTGCATTCTCCCTGCCACACATTTCAAAACAAGTCTCTTTTGTTTGGATTGAAAACACAGTTCTGTGCTGTTGGAACTCAAGAGCTGAAAAATGACACTGTAAATGGGAACAGCACAAACATTTCCCACTGTAAGCAGCTTGAAAGCTGCTGTGGGAGAAGGAAAGCACCTCTGGAAGAGCAGCTGTGCCACCTCCAGGGACAGGCTTGCAGTGGCATGTCACTGAGCTCCATCCTCAGCTCTATGGGGAGCCCCAAGAGCAGTGGTGAGGAGCAGCCCTGGCTCTGCCAGGGGTCAGTTCCAGGTGCTGAGGGCTGCTCCCCCCAGCACTGCTCACACCTGAGAAGAGCCATGCTCCAGGATGGGCTCTCTCTTGCCCTTCCCCCCCTTTAAAATCCTTCAGTGCTGGAGGAACACATGCACTCACTCACACATGCAGAGCCACGGCCATTCCTGCTGGAATAAAACCCACCCCACTTGGCCCATGCTGGCAACAAATGCTTCCTGCAAGAGATGGGACTGCTGCAGCTCTGGGACTGCTCCATCCTCTCTGCAAGGTCCAACCTCTGCCTGCCAAGCCCACCCTCACCCTGACCAGCACTCCCCACTTTGGTGCCCCAGAGGGTGCCGTGCTCCTCCCTGCCACCAACCAGCCTGTCCCCTGCCAGACGTACTGCAGGCAGCTGCTCTGCCCCGCCGTGCCCTCCGTGTAGGACCTGAAGGCTTGGTGGAACTCCTCGATGCTGCCCATGGCCACTGAGATCTGCCTCTTGGCCACCAGGATGTGCTGCAAAGGGACGAGTGGCATCAGGGACTGATCTGTCCCATCCCCCCCTGCTCCCACCCTGCTGCAAGACAAAGCAGTGACAAGCACAGCACCACAGGGGAAGCTCCAAGATGGGGATGGCACCAGGATGCTGGGGACAATGCCAACAGAAAGTGGCTTCTTCCTGCCTGGGAGGGTTGCCTTTACAACAAGGACCATACCTTGAAGTAGATGCTTCAGCCCTAGTGTCAGGGTCCTGCCTTGGGCCTGCTGAAGTTCCCTGTGTCTAGCCCCAAGCAGAAAGGGGCCTCTGGACCCCTTCACTGAGGCTCTGGATGGTCTGCAGGTGCTCAGAGCAAACCTGAGGCATTTGGGCACTCACAAGTGGAGTGCTGCCTTCCTCCCAGCTGGTCTGGGCACTGCCCAGGCTTTGGGGGCCCCCTTGGAGCTGTGTTTGTCCCGTGGATGGCCCATGCCCCATCAGCTCACCCAGGTGGCTTGGGGCAGAAGGACTGTGTGAGCACTTGTGTGTGTGAGGAAGGGGAGGTGTGTAGACCCCTGGGGCTGCCTGCAAACAAGGAGCAGGGCAAGGACTCACTTCATCTCTTCCTTTACACATAGCTTCCTCCTTCAGAGGCTCCAGGCGTGGGCTCTGCAGGTAACACCATGGGAAAAATCAGCACGACTGGGACAACTTTGCAACAAGATAAAAGGTGGCAGGGTGACAGATGGGTACTGCTCTGGGGACATTCCTTTGGGTAGCTGGGGGAGAACAGAGACGTGACCTGCACATCCATGGGGCTCACTGGGTCCAGACTGACTTGTGCCATCAGCAACAGACCATGGAGAAGGCAGGGGAGGGGCTGCAGAGCTGAGGGGAGAAGGGGGCTTTGGGGGCAGCTCCACAATGCCAGGCCTGGTGGGTGGGTGCAGCTCTGTAATAATGGCAGGACCCAGCACCAGGGCTGCTGGCATGGGGAGAGGTCCCAGCACCCACCTGCCCACCCCAAGCCCACCCCCCCTCCACCACAGACCTTGCACTCCAGTTTCTCGAGGAGATGCTGGAGCCGATTGATCTGTGCCATCCACTGGCTGTTGTCCTTGACACAAATGGCTGTACGGGGAAGGTCAGAGAGACGTCACCACAAAAGTTTGCTTTTCTCATTGCAAAAGCTTGCACAAGACCCAGAAAACCACAGAAGCTTCTAAACCTCTGATTTAAATAAACTGATTCGTTTCTCTCCTGAAACTTTTCCCACTGCTCAAGAGATACCCCACCCCACCCAAGCTCCAGTTGGCACCTGGGTGGGATGGTCCAGGCTCTGTCCCAGAAAAGCCCCCACTGCTGCTGCTCCCACACTCAATCCAGACAGGCGAAGACCCCACCCCAAGGAATGGTCTTGCTGCAGGTACCTGTTGTGAGCATCCCAGAATAGGGGTCTGTAGGAGACAGACAGATGTTCTTCTGTGCTCTGCGCCCACATCGTCTCCCTGACCTCAGCCCAACTGAGGTCTCCGATTTCTTTACACCTTTTCTGAAAGAACAAAATACAAAAAAGTGGGGATTGAAGCCATTCCCTGTATGAGTCAGCCTCACAGTAGGCTTGGAAAGGGCAGATCCTGCTCCCAGATGTCCCTCCCAGGGGCACCCACGAATCCTGTCCCACAATGCAACCCACGGGAGCAGTGGTGGGGAGGGGAGCAGCACCCCCCCCCCTCACCTCTCCCGTCCTGCCTGCTCCTCCACGGTGTCCACAGCACACTCCAGGGAGGTCTGCAGGGACTGCAGCTGGTGCATGGTTTCCCGCAGCAGGAAACGGGTCAGGAACTGCTCCATCTTTGAGGACGTCTCATACCTCTGTGGGGAAGGGGAGAGGATGTGTCAGATGCCTCCAGATCTGTGCAGGGGGAGCAGAGAAGCACCTGGAAGGGGCTGGCCCTTCAATAAACCCAACAGGGTGGATCCAATCCAGGGTCTTATGCCCCCTCTCTCCAGGGAGACAGTGCCAAGCATAGGAAGAGAGCCCAGCTGAATTTGTGACGTGCACTTGTGCTCAGGGCTACTCCACAGCCCATCACCATGTCACCCACCAAATGTGACCAATGGCCCTGCAAGCCCACCAGGGGTGCCCAGCAGGTCCACAGGCTGGGTGCCCATTGCTCACCACCCTCCTCCCTGCACCAGTGCCACGTGTGCCCCATGGGTGTCAGTGCTGGGTGTGTAAAGGTGGGGTCTGGGGGGGTCAGGGGAGAATGAGGGGGCCACCGTGCATCCTGACAAGAAGGCAACCAAGCCATGGGTCAGGATGTGTTGTTCCAGCACGCAGAGCCAGGATGTGCTTCTCAGAGCCTCCCAAACACTGCCTGCTCCACGCAGAGCCCCAGCCCCTGCACTGCTGCAGGAATAAAACTGCTTTTCATTTATACTCTGGGTTGTTTCTGTGCCTACCCACCATCAGACACTGTAAGTGTAACCCCCATCAGGCTGGCAGCACAAGCAGGGCTGGTGCTTGGGACTTCAGGCCATACTGTCTGGGTCCAGCTGGTTGCCAGCAGAGCTCCGATACTCCTTCCTGGAGGCTGAACCTGTCTGGAGCACTGCAGCAAAGCTGTGCCCCAAACACTCTGCCTGCAGCTGCCAGCACAGGCAGGGGCTGCTCCAGCAGGCAGGAAAACTCCTTCCAGCAGTGAACCAGCACCCCTGAGGTGCCACAGAGGAGGGTGACACAGGGGTGGGAGGAACCAGCTGGGAAGGAGAAGGTCCACAAAGCACCTGCACTGCAGCAACTTCACTATGGGAGGGGATTTCTGATCTTGGCACTGAAGCAGCTGAGAACAGGTGACAGGATGAGCTACTGAAAACCAGGGAACTGAATCTGCTCTCTGTAATTTGGGTATAAAGGACATTTGGTGCTTCAGGGAGACAATTCAGCTCACTGAACAGTCAGAAAAGAACTCACCTGGCTTTGCAGCTGCTTTAGTGAACTGACTCAGCTTAGCAGATGATTATAAAAGGATCAGGGGCTGCAGGGGGGAAGCAGCTGGAAAGCCCAGCTGTCACAGCAGACTGCTCTCCCCACGACCAGCTCCTTGCTCAAGGGACACAGACATCACTGTGAGCACTAAGAGAGAAAGGACTGGCAAGGTGGCACGGGGACGTCAAGGCAAGAGAATCCACATGATGCAGAAGGGCTGAATGCTCCACAGGAGCATCTATCAGATGAGGTCAACCTCTTTCCTTCACAACATGATTAGACAGACGGGACCAGTCACCTCTGCCTTGCCTGTGGTGTCCTAACATGCCCCCAAGGCTGTGGCACAGACCAGGATCCAGGCTGCCTTCACTCCCCTGAGCACCATGAACTTCCTCTCTCATGTCCAAAATAAGAGTCCAGCAATGCTACCACATCAGCCAGGTCAAATATTTCCAATTCCTATTGCATTTCTCACCAACACACAGGAGAACTGAGGATCCTGAACTGCAGAAGCCCTGCACAAAAGCACATGAATGCAACTCTTCTTCTGCTGGTGCCAGAAATCTGTTCCTGGGGGGCTAAGTAGGGAGGGTCTTGAGCCCCACATGGTTTTCTGGTTCCTCTATGCCATAGCTAACCCACCAGCCCCATCCCAGAGCTGTACCTGCCTGGGACTGCTGGCACAGCCATGGCTGACCAGGAGGGGAAGGCACATGGGGAGGATGCTCTGCTCCTCAGCACTCTCCTGTGCTTGTGCTGGAGTGGGTGAACAGAGTGGCCACAGACCCCACCCCTGGGTGAACAGAGCCCTCCACCCCTCAGCCATGCTGCCAATGGGGTTTCATCCCTGCTGGAAAATTCATCTCATTTTTCTGCCAGAGGAAGTGGATGGCAGTGAAGCTGCCAGAGCTGTTGGAGCTCTGCCTCCTCTCCAGGCTCATCCCAACAAAGCATCCCACCTGCTCCCACAAGCCTTCCTGCTCTATAAAAGAGGTAGGGACCCCAGGCAGGGACCCTGCCCTCCCCCTGCCCATTCCTTCATCTCCACCTTCCCAAGATGAAAGGCACCAAAATCCCCACTCTGTGCTTGCCCATACACATCCCCTGCTTACCAAGGCACAACCCACCCAAACCTGCCCAGGACAAGCCTGAAAAAGAAAGGTGAGGAACATGAGTGAGGGAGCAAGTCCCCCCTGGGGCAGAGCAGAACGGGGACATTGTTCACCCACCACATTGCCAGGCACAGCCCCCTTCATCCTGGGAGCTGCTCCAAACCCAGATGCTGTCCCCTCTGCCTCTACACAGGGGAAACTTCCCACAGCAAGCAGCCTCTGCAGCCACCTGGATCCACTTAACAAGGTGCTCCCACCCTGCTGCACCCTTCCTGACCCCCACCAGGGCTGGCTGGGTGCCCCACAGCCTCAATATGTGGGCACAGCTTCTTGTAGGGGGGTGGATGCTTCCTCAGCCACATTGCTGCCCTTCAATGGGCTGGGAGAAACCCCAGCACCCCCCAAGCCTCTGAACACACACCCTGAGGAGGGCCTAACCCTGAGTCTAACCCTAGGAGCAGGCAGCTGACATTGTGTCACAGCTGCAGGGCACATGCTCAGCCTGTCCCCAGCCTGGCAGCTCAGCCCAGCACAGTCCTTACACCCCCAGAAAACACAGCCACAGGCACCAGTCTGGGCTGCCATCCCCCAGAACCCAACCACCCAGGGCAGGCCATGCTGGGAGGAGACTCAACTCTGAAGCTCACCATGCAGAGCACTCTTCACCCTCCCAGCCACAGAACACCCCAGAACACCCCACAGGGGCAGAGGAGGATCCCACACAGACACATCAGGATTTCAGCTGAGTGCTGCATGCCCTGAGCCAGCTGCCTCCTGTCTATTGCCTCATCAAACACAGCATGCCCAGGGGAATGCACCAGAAAGAGGGCTGGAAATAACCACCTCAAGAGAGTCCCAAAAGCTGTTTCACCCTTCTGCATCCATTTGGAAAATGTCATGCTAGGGCAGGGAATCAACAGCGGCCCCAACCACATGGTTGAACCATTTAATGTATTTCAGATGCCAAGGACCTGAGGAGGGTCTGGCCACTGCTTTTTTGGGACCGTATTTGGCCCACAAGACTGCACTGCAGACCTCTGCTCTGCAGCACAGAAGCAGGGGGGCTCACAAAGCAGGAGGCTGCCTGCACTAATGAGCAGCCTCCAATCTGCCTCCCATCAGTACAAGCTGCAGAGAGAGCATTCACCACAGGGATGAACTCAGCCCAAGGCTGGAAGTCAGTGAATTTCATTTTCTACCTTCTTGCTGTTCCCCACATCATCCCTCCTGCCCCCCAGCAGACAGTTTTTGTGGCTGTGAGCAAAGGCTGAGCTGTGCAGAAGCTGCTGGGTCAGGCCAGAGCTGTTTCAATCCTGGAGTCCCCATGTGTGGAAAAACTCTTGCTTTGGCTCAGAGACACAACACACAGCTTATCAGAAACAGCATCCTCAGGCAGGACCCTGCAAGTAGTCTGCAAGGAGCTATTGAAATGACAGCTGCCAGAGCTCTCTGTGAGGAAGATGATACCTCCAGAGCTCAACCCTCCTTCTCCTCCTCCAGCACCCTGCAGGCTGTGCTGCATGTGGAGACAACTGAAGAATGCAGAGGCAGCCCTGGGAAGTACCACATCTGCTGCCTACAACACCAACATTTAACACTAACCCAGCACCTGAGATCACAGCCTCTGTTACCCTCCCTGCCCTCCCGTGGTCCCATCCCTACCAGCTTGGTCTTGTCCATGGCTGCCAGGACCGCAGCATTAAGGGCTTCCAGGGCAGAAAACACATTCCTGTATTCTCCAAGATATGCTGAGAAATAATCTGAAGCAGAAGAGAAGGCCATGGTGAGCTTCCCCAGCATCTCCAACTCTGCTTGCCCTGCACCTCCTGCTTCCCACACCCAACCCAGCACTGCAGGGGCACATGTTCATCCCTCTCCAGAGCCATGTTCCCCCTTCAGCTGAAATGAAGCCCATTTCTATCCCCAGGGACAAAATGTTCTCTCACCTTGGGAAAAGCATGGATGATACCCTCTGTGCTGGGATTCAGGGACTGCCAATGCCATTTGATTGCCTGGTCCCCCCCAGGTCAGACATGCACAAAGCCCCATCACAGACCTTCATGAGAAGAAGCCCTCCAAGGCAGGAATATCCCTCTACTTACCACACAATTTCTCTGTGTCCACGTTACTGCAAGAAATAGAGGAACAAGGTCTTGTTAGACAGTGACGATGGTATGGGAGAAACAATTGCAGTGAGCAGGGTCTTGAGCACCAGAGGATTTACTGGTCCTACCTTGTATTTTCAAAAGCTCTATTAAAAAAATACAAAGCTGCACAAAGAGCTTTTTATTATAAAAGCTGCCAGCAGCTCTGGAGCCATGCCCAGCACCTGCAGCACCCAGGCAGAGCTGCAGAGCATCACCTCTGCTTCAGGGGCTGGAGGAGCAAGCAAAGGTGCTCCACCAAAATCTCCTGGAAAAACATCTGTGAGAAGGATGGGCTGGGATGGGGTCAAGGGAGGCAGGCACCACCATGAGCTGGCATCCTGGGCTGG